>NW_015664555.1:5004-9480 GCF_001515625.1 Sinocyclocheilus rhinocerous
TTTAAAATAAATGATTTATAATAACTGTTAAACTAAAATTGCTTGTGTGTAATGCATTAATAATAATAGAAATCATATAATTATATAAATCTTATAAAATAACTAAGTAATTATCATTAAAGCCAGACATTTTTTTTTAGTACTAGTGACCTTTCATTCGTAGCAAGATAAACTGGGGGAGTGACTTTTTTGTGTCAGACATGTCACTTTGCTCACATCTGATTGGTCCAATTTCAGTTTGAGATCTCTAACTCAGAACATAACCTGCCCCGGAGCAGGTTAGCCGTGGAGTGTAAGTTACTAAGGCAATGAACGCTGCTAAAAGCCAAGCCACTTTCATGGTACCTAAAACCCAGGATTGGTGCAAACTAAACTGACACGTACCTGGCTAGCCAGCTAATCCAGCTTCATGGTACAAGCCCCAGGTTTGAGCTCACGGACCTGTTGCTATGACAGCAACTCCAAGATGAGCTTTAAAGAACAATCGGTAACCCTTTCAATGAAGCCCATATTTATAACACATTATAAGAGTATTCTTAAGGCATTATAATGAATGCATAATGCATTATAAAAGACCTTATAATATGTTATATCATCTTATAAATAATCATAATAACAATTATAATACATTATAATGCTTACGCATTTGTGGTTAAGTTTTAAGATTATGATTATTTATAACACACAATGAACATCATATAAAATCTATTTTTACATTTATAAAGGACTATATATCTTGACATTGTTTATTGAAGATCTGCACAGTATCTTACTACAGCTTGTGAGTGTTTAGGTGTGGAGTGTTATTTGAGTGTTCCCTGCGAGGCTAATATTAATTTTGATGTGAGCTAGTTAATAATTTCAGCTGAGTTGGTGGAATTGGGATTGACTGCAGCTCTTCCACATATGGCGCGGGGTCCAAAAAGACCTCATGTAGCAGAAGGCTCATGAGGTCATCCACGTAGCCTATTAATAAGACAAAATACCAAGTCACTCTTTTGTTTTATGTAATTACTGAGAAACAATCTACCTTTGTTGTACAATTTACATTACTGTCATATTTATTCAAAATGTATTTATTTTGCTTATATTAGCTGTCTTATAGTTATTTATATGTTTTACATTGTTGTTAATAAAAGTAATATTACAACTTACTGTATGTTGGGTCTGTTTTCACTGGCTTTGCCGTGCATTCCCCCTTTTTTGGAGATGGTCCTCACTGCAGAACACAAGATCCAGGGAGCGAGGTTGGATCCACATCCAACTCCTCCCACCTTACGTATACCTAAACCTAAACATGTACATGTTGTATGTGGTTCAATTGTGATGTCCACTTTGCCACCTTTTCCGGGCCAGACACAGAGGAAGTCGCACTCCAGTAAACATGGTTTTTGATGCTTTTCAGCCATTTCTTCACCACCTCGCATTCCTTCCTTTGCGAAAGCTTTTCGAGTTTCTTAGACAAACCTGTACAAATGAAAAGACCGTTTGTACAATTATTATTTCAAGATCATCAAATCAAAAATCTACACGACCAAGCCTCTAAAAAAGGTGTATTGTGTATATAACTCGATGCTAAATAGTTACCTTGTTCAAAGCGCCACACATCATAGAATTGAGTGATTCTGCGTTCTCTTAGGTACTTCTGAATTTGCGGATGGCGATCGGTGACTATGCAGTCAACCTCCAGCTTATGAAGGCAACGTTTTAATCCTTCCTTTTCCATCTTGTAACTTCCACCGACTTCATTGCTCTGTTGTTAGGTACACAAGTTAAAATATGCACGTAGAAACAGTAACAGATTTTTAAAAAGGTATAACAGTTCCTTGTAGATGTTTAGGAATTACTAACCTGAATTAGTTGTATATCCACAATTGTGTTTGTTTCATTGTGCATCAACTTGTAGCTGCCGAATTTGGCTGAGTGTCCTATTATAAACAATCATAAGAATTATAAAATGTAAGACAACATCAGGATTATACTATTTGAAGAAAACTCAAGATCAATTACATAAAACCATCAGTATTTCTTAATGCAATCGAATTATCTTTTAATAATAGTCAACAAAAGCTTTTTGCCAAATGCATGACAAATGTTTGCACTGGACTATGTTCTTATTAGGGTTTGCGCGGGTCCTTAAAACGTCTTCAGTTAAATTGTTTACATTTAAGGCCAAAAAGCTAATGCATTATAAAAATCTAAACAATGAAGACACTAAGATTTATGTTATTTAATATTATAATTAATTGATAATAATTGTTTAAATTAATATAATAATTGATACTTTTGACTCATCCCTTTTCTTAAAAAAATTTTGAGAATGTTCTGTAAGCTACTAATAAAAAAAGGACCTCTGCATATTTGTTTGTTGCAAATTTACAGACAATGCAATTGAAATGTTTACATTGGCTTGTCGGGGTAATATTTCTGTCCACTGACAACAAAGTTTTCCTTCTGAATTAGCATAACTCAGGGTTCCCACGCTTCTTTAAAGTACTTTCAGTACTTTATAATGATATATATATATATACAGTGGGTACGGAAAGTATTCAGACCCCCTTAAATTTTTCACTCTTTGTTATATTGCAGCCATTTGCTAAAATCATTTAAGTTAATTTTTTTTCCTCATTAATGTACACACAGCACCCCATATTGACAGAAAAACACAGAATTGTTGACATCTTTGCAGATTTATTAAAAAAGAAAAACTGAAAAATGCTCAGTATTTAGTAGAAGCACCCATTTGATCTAATACAGCCATGAGTCTTTTTGGGAAAGATCCAACAAGTTTTTCACACCTGGATTTGGCGATCCTCTGCCATTCCTCCTTGCAGATCCTCTCCAGTTCTGTCAGGTTGGACGGTAAACGTTGGTGGACAGCCATTTTTAGGTCTCTCCAGAGATGCTCAATTGGGTTTAAGTCAGGGATCTGGCTGGGCCATTCAAGAACAGTCACAGAGTCGTTGTGAAGCCACTCCTTCGTTATTTTAGCTGTGTGCTTAGGGTCATTGTCTTGTTGGAAGGTAAACCTTAGTTCCAGTCTGAGGTCCTGAGCACTCTGGAGAAGGTTTTCGCCCAGGATATCCCTGTACTTGGCCGCATTCATCTTTCCCTCGATTGCAACCAGTCGTCCTGTCCCTGCAGCTGAAAAACACCCCCACAGCATGATGCTGCCACCACCATGCTTCACTGTTGGGACTGTATTGGACAGGTGCCTGGTTTTCTCCACACATACCACTTAGAATTAAGGCCAAAAAGTTCTATCTTGGTCTCATCAGACCAGAGAATCTTATTTCTCACCATCTTGGAGTCCTTCAGGTGTTTTTTTAGCAAACTCCATGCGGGCTTTCATGTGTCTTGAACTGAGGAGAGGCTTCCGTCGGGCCACTCTGCCATAAAGCCCCGACTGGTGGAGGGCTGCAGTGATGGTTGACTTTCTACAACTTTCTCCCATCTCCCGACTGCATCTCTGGAGCTCAGCCACAGTGATCTTTGGGTTCTTCTTTACCTCTCTCACCAAGGCTCTTCTCCCCCGATAGCTCAGTTTGGCCAGACGGCCAGCTCTAGGAAGGGTTCTGGTCATCCCAAACGTCTTCCATTTAAGGATTATGGAGGCCACTGTGCTCTTAGGAACCTTAAGTGCAACAGAAATTTTTTTGTAACCTTGGCCAGATCTGTGCCTTGCCACAATTCTGTCTCTGAGCTCTTCAGGCAATTCCTTTGACCTCATGATTCTCATTTGCTCTGACATGCACTGTGAGCTGTAAGGTCTTATATAGACAGGTGTGTGGCTTTCCTAATCAAGTCCAATCAGTATAATCAAACACAGCTGGACTCAAATGAAGGTGTAGAACCATCTCAAGGATGATCAGAACAAATGGACAGCACCTGAGTTAAATATATGAGTGTCACAGCAAAGGGTCTGAATACTTAGGACCATGTGATATTTCAGTTTTTCTTTTTTAATAAATCTGCAAAAATGTCAACAAATCTGTGTTTTTCTGTCAATATGGGGTGCTATGTGTACATTAATGAGGAAAAAAAATTAACTTAAATGATTTTAGCAAATGGCTGCAATACAACAAAGAGTGAAAAATTTAAGGGGGTCTGAATACTTTCCGTACCCACTGTAACCTCTAAATATGGTGGTTTTTTTCTGGCGGTATTTTGTGATTTATGGAGCGATTAAAAGAGAGATCCCCTCAGTAAAAGCCTTTAACTCTAATATGTAAAAAAAAAATTGGACCAGGCTTTATGCAATGTTCAGTTTATTATTCTGGAAATATATGCAAATGAGTGCATATTTAATTAGATAATGCAACGTTTGCATATGTGAACATAATGTTACAGAAAACTTAAAGGCTTCATTTGGCCAAAAAATTTAAATTGTCATCATTTCCTTACATCAAGTTGTTCCAAACCTGTATGAGTTTCTTTGTTCTGTTGTGCACAAAAGAAGATATTTTGAAGAATGTT
>NW_015664555.1:10538-13150 GCF_001515625.1 Sinocyclocheilus rhinocerous
TCCAAATATAGTAACAGCTCAGCCACTTGGCATCTCTAAAAGCAAACACAGCTGAGTTTCATTCATTCAATGAAAGTGCGTTTTTGAACGAATCTAGTGAGTCAGTGATTCATGATTACCCATTCATAAAGACAGCCACTTGGTTCATTCCTGAATGAATCAGCCGTTCGAACGAATCAATTGAATGAATGATTCAGTGATAAAATCAGTGACTTGTCACCACCTGCTGGCGGATTTAGTTTCATTTTTAGCGTATAATTTCAGTTATTTAAATCATAATTTTATACAATTGGCATATACATTTCATCTGCAATGCGCCCATATGTAGTAGTAGTAGAGGATCCTGGCTTCAAGTATTTATTAAAAGTGCTCGAGCCACGTTACACTGTCCCATCTCGTGCGCACATAAGCCAGTCCGTGGTCCCTTCTCTATACACACACACACACGAGAGCAGTGATTGAACACGAGTTGTCCATTGCACCTGCTGTTGCATTAACAACAGATGGATGGACCTCCCGTGCTACTGAAAGCTATCTCACAGTAGCCGGGTTTCCATCCAATGTTGCGAATTTAACTTATGCGCAAAACTGGAATATCGCATAAAACATTTACGAACAAGCATAGTTTACATCCAACATGTCAAAGAGAACAAAATCGTTACTTCCTGATAAACTGGCACTATAAATCACTAACAAAAGTAGGAGAATATAATAATTTTCATTTATAATAAATTACTTGCGCCTCAGAGCGAGCAGACGAAACACAATGAATGCGGTCATTGCTTTCGGAGGTGGATGCGGATCTATCCTAAATTAACCAAAAAATAATAAATATTAGGAAATTGCATTCATGTCATCGTTTCTTTCAACTCGTATTCTTTACTACAAAGTTGTCAATATGTATTCATAACTTACGACAATTGAGATTCCTCAGTGACCACAGACTCGGGGGTAAATGTGGAGTCATGTCCAGATGGAGTACATCTAATTCTGATTCTGTGTCTTCCTCCTCCTCTAACAAAAGACGAGGTCGCTTGCTTGGCCTAAAGATTGAGCCCTTTAATGGTGTTGAAGACATCCGGCAACATGACAGTTGTTTCAGAGCCAACATCATGACAAGACACTAAGTACTTGCGTTAGTCATGCTATTAAAAAACACTTATATCAGGAGACCCATAAGCCACTTCCTTATAGACAAAACTATCAATAACCAACATATAACTTCAAATCAAAAACCAATGTGTACTAGCACTGAACTTGACAAGTTAATACTTACACATTTACTTTCTGTATTTCATACCTTTACCCTTTACGTGGAAATCCGCAATGTACTAATAGAAACTTGTGTGCCCACTGATCACACATTTGGTGATGTCTCTGTGGCCGCTGTTGCAATCTCTGTAGGGTCTATCTGACATCCAACTTCAAGAAGTGTAGATGTGGAGGGAAACTCTGGAGAACTGGGACCCTGCTGAGATGCTGTCTGTAAATAATAATGAGCATGTGTAAGCAATTAAATAATAATAGCAAAATACACATTTGACATGTAAACCGAATTAATGGTTAATAATCAGAAGACCACAGAGACAAAGCTTCATACACGCTTAATAGCACTGTTACTTTCGTCTTGTGTAGCCTAATATCTGTCGCCAGAACTACAAGCATATTACGAAGACTTACCATGGTTTTACCACAGTGACCAAACATATAGGCCTAACTATTGTTAGCGTGCCTGTAGCTAAATGAGTATAAAACCTGTAATTACAATTATACTGTACACTGATCACATAAACGCCAAAACACACCAGCATTCGATGTTCACATTAAAAGGCAGATCCTGTTGTAAATAATAGTGAAAAATAAACTGTTGTTCCATTATTACGCCTTTTTTACTTAAATATTAATTGAATCAATTAATAAATAATGAATATATCAAAAACACCATTGTAGTAAATAAATAATAAAACATTTTGCCTGCTGACCACAGCTTGATAGAATTACTGCATGCTGTCTACATTGTTCTTCATTTAAAGGGCTTTGGCAAGCAAATAAAATAAACAATAAAAATTAAATTAAATAAAAATTTCTTGCCTTAACCGTCTTTCTCTCTCTTCTGAAGAAGCTGAGAAAATCGCCTCCTCCTCATACAAGCTGGCTTCTGTGTCGTTAACTCCCGGCGCGGGCACAATGAAAAGACAAAGCTCAACAAGTCTGAAATATTACATGCAAAACATTACTTTTAACAATCAACACTTCATCAGCATCAAAATAATTAGGCTAGACTATACATAACGCCGTTTCCTTTAGGAAACTAACATACATTCAGTTTAACCGCGAAAAAGATGATAAAGAATTAACATGTAAATCTGTTAATACCTCACAAAGTGTAAATATTGTAAAATCTTATGTAAATATGACAGAAGACACTCACTGACGTTATATTAAAAGTATCTCTTCCGTTCAGTAAAAGAGACGTTAAGACTATTTCTGAGGTAAAAACCGTGTCCGTGTATTTTTCAATATATGCTCTTTACGTGATGTGTTTCACGTCAGCGTTCACGTCAGCACCGCTGGGTTATAGATCAAGACCAATTTTCAACCCTTTCAACCCA
>NW_015664555.1:14520-15502 GCF_001515625.1 Sinocyclocheilus rhinocerous
TCAGTAAAAGAGACGTTAAGACTATTTCTGAGGTAAAAACCGTGTCCGTGTATTTTTCAATATATGCTCTTTTCGGACTATTTCCGCATTCCATGAAATCTCTAAATACTCCCAGACACAAACAATGAATGATGACTTTACATGTTTAATCTTTACTTACCATAAACGTCTTTCACTCGCTTCCATCTGAAGACGCTGAGAAAATGGCGGCTTCTCGCACTGGTGTCGTCCGATGTTAACGTGATGTGCCTGCTCTCTTTCACGTCAGCGTTCACGTCAGCACCGCTGGGTTATAGATCAAGACCAATTTTCAACCCAAAATTGGGTTAAACCAACCCCGCGTCCTTACCCAGCAGGTTCAATCCAGCATTTGGGTTGAAAAAACAACACAGCATTTTTTAGAGTGCAGGCTTCAGACAATTGGTCAAGCTGGCTTAGTTCCCATATTGTCATCTACTCTCGCAGCATCTCAAAGTGCAAAGATGTTTTTGGGAAGTGTGCTAAATACATGTTTGTGTTGATGCTTTATGTGTCTAAATGTTTTTATGTCTGTTATTTTGTGGTATTAAACTGGAGTTAGTTCACCCAAAAATGAAAATTAGGCTGCGTTTTACTCACCCCCGAGGCATCCTAGGTGTATATGACTTTCTTCTTTCAGACGAATCCAGTCGGAGTTATATTAAAAATTGTCTTTGATCTTTCAAGCTGTTTAATGCCACTCAGCGGGTGTTGCATTGCTTCTGTCCAAAAGAACTTAAATAAAAATCGCCCATCCATAAAAAAAGTGTCTCACACGCCTCTGGGGGGTTAACAAAGGCCTTCTGTAGCAAATCGATGCGTTTTTATAAGAAAAATATCCATATTTAAAACGTAATAATCACTTGAATCTAGCTTGCGCTCACTGTTGTACACCGAAGCAGTTCCGTGCGGATGACGTATGAGGTCGGCTTTGCGCATGCGCCGCTCAGAAGTGACGCACGTG
>NW_015664555.1:15541-18864 GCF_001515625.1 Sinocyclocheilus rhinocerous
CATATTTGGACTATAAGCCCTTATTGATGCTGTTCAGTGAAGCTATGCGAACAAAAATAAATCGCTGCAGACATGACTGAAAATGAATGCGTGGTGAATTCCTATTCCAAAGTATGACACATACGGATTTATTATTTTGCACTCCTGACATAAATTACTAAATTACTGTCACTGCAACAATGTTTTATCAAAACAGGGGTCAAATATCGAAGCTAGAGTCTTTAATCTTTCTACTGATGCAGTTTGTCCAGATCAAGTAAGAGTGTGATGTTTTAACGTGCTGTTAAAGTGAAACAATAATAATCTGGGGCCGTCGCCGATCTTTGACAGCTAAGGAGTTTTTAAACATTCGAGAAAGACAGTCTTTTCTGCTTGCCACAATAAATCGCTATTTTTCTGCACTTAACAAGTGAATTTTGCCAAGATATTTTCAGAGATGATATACAAGCTGTTATAGAATAATAATTTAATGAAAATTGACAAAAAAATGACATTAGACCTATTTTTTTAATTTCCTGAAAACGTCCCAGCATGACATCTGGAGGGTTTTCCCAGATTGCATCATATTATTTTGCATTGTGACAGCTTCAAAAACGTCTGCAAGGTCATTTGAGAACTTCATCATTGCAGCCACATCCACCACTGAATCCAGGCCTCCAGTTTCAGCTGTCTCGTGGAGAACAACACGCATCCCTCTGGTCTGCCGCTCCACATTATATCCTCTCTGATTTGAAGCACATTAAACACCCACACACATAAATATATATTAAGAAACAGTGTTTCCAGTTTTGTTTAGAACAGGGGTACTCTCCTTTGAGGTCCACCTTCCTGCAGAGTTTTGCTCCAACCCTAATCAAACACACCTAAACAAGCTAATCAAGTTCTTGAAGCTTAACTTGAAAGGTACAGGCTAGGGATGTTCATATTGACCGGTTAACCGTTAGGAAGAATTTTGATCGATTAATACTATCAGTTAAAGGGTTTAAAAGTATTTTTTTTTAATTCTTTTTTCAAGTATTTTTTAAGATTGCTGCATAGTTAAAGAAAAATGCACTGTACACATCTGTTAACTCATGGGGGGGGGGGCATGTGCAACCATGTGTTGCAAAAATAATTTTGTTCAGATAGAGAACAGACACTACAATTAAAACTGAACACGTCTGCTCAATTCAGCCGAACGAGGGAACCTAAAAACTTTGCCTGATGAATGTGGCAGCATCTGAAGGTAACACTTCTAATTTACACACACGCATACCTTCAAGTGCACCACAAGATTGGGGCCGTTATTTAAGTTGTTAGTGGACTAATCACAAGTTAATATTAAATTACGAGGGAACCTGCAAACATTAATGAGGCAATCTAAAAACTTTGCCTGATGAATGTGGCAGCATCTGAAGGTAACACTTCTAATTTACACACACGCATACCTTCAAGTGCACCACAAGATTGGGGCCGTTATTTAAGTTGTTAGTGGACTAATCACAAGTTAATATTAAATTATTATTAGTATAACACTAAACCATTATGAGCCTATAAAGATGGACGTGATACTATCCGTGCTCAAGCACTGGCAAAAGTAATGAATGTGTCTGGAAAAAATAGCATGGAGACATTTTAATAACTTATTAATAAACTAGTGATTAAGTCAGAGTCAGCTGCGAAGTTGACTCATCTCCATATGACAGTGGACACACCTTTGGAGAGGACATAATCAGGGATTTCAATCTCAATCGGTTTGTTTACAATTACAAAATTCAAGCTTTCTATAGATATATTTCTCATGTTTATAGGGCAAGTATACGCTGAGTTTCGGTTCATTTATATGACACGCTTAAGTTCACATGTAGACAGACAGCAGAAAGCGCATCCTGAAAGTTTTCTTTATTTTACAAAAGCACAACGTTTTGTTGTTAATGTGAATATACACAAATAATAGTTGTTGTTTTTTTACAGTTTTATGATGTATTACTCTTATCTGTATATTTTGAAGTTATTTAGGAGTAATTTAAGCGATCACACCAGCGCCTCCATGTCCCGCACGCTAATTCTTTAGCTTCCACACTGCAGGTGCTGATAATATGACAATGTGTGAATCCTCATGTTCAGTTATTCTGCTGTTTGTAAAAAATAAAAGTAAAAAATTGTTTGTACTATTTGTCACAGGTACTTGTCCATTCTATTTTTATTTAATACTAATTGAACATTCAAATCTTATCAGTTAACGGGTAATGGTCGATTAACGATCGTCAGTTGTCAGTCATGAAAATTAACCAAAGTAAACATCCCTAATACAGGCAGGTGAGTTTGATCAAGGTTGGAGCTAAACTCTGCAGTAAAGTGGACCTCAAGGGCCAGAGTTGAGAACTGATGGTTTGGAAATTTGATTGACCTGAATTCTCTTTAGTACTGGACTAGTACATTTTCTCTGAGATAGAACTGAAGATCTCGGAGTACTGTGACCTCTGATGCATGACTATGTCTGTAGCCTGCATAAAAAAATAAAAAATTACAACTTAATTCATTTTGCAGGTGTGTGCACAACATATAGTGGCCAGGATTCTGGTTGTTTAGTTTCTAATTAATTCACAAGAATGTGACAATATGTCATAGCTGTAATTAATGTATTCATTCAAATGTGATATGTAGTCACAAGATCATTTTGTCAATAGGACATCATAGTCACATGCATTCAACCAATCAATAATATGCAAATCAGTCAAATCAAAGATATCACTTTGACGAAAATCCTTTTCTCACAGATGTCACAATTGAATGTAGCAAACTCTTGTTTTCAACGCACCTTTAGCCTTGAAAGTACACACACTGTATGTAGATGACTGGTAGGTCTGGTCATGTGCCAGTGTTTGAGTTGGTAGTGCCTTAGAAGAACTTGCTGGTTAGCATGTGAAAACTGATGATAAAGCATCCATGAATCCTTTGGCCGCACCCTGATGGAGAAAGAAAAGTACAATTTCTCAAAAAATGAAACGATGCTTATTAAATAATTTACAGTGTAACATTAATAGTTAATTACTTCAATTTGAGATGAAATGGAAGTTGCAACCAATTTCTATTTACTCCATATTTTACTCCACTGAGTAAAATGGCTTGAAAAATATGCAGTCTTCCCCATTTTATATTTGTGTATTTAAGTATGCATGTAAATAACTAAAATATTGGCAGAAAATGTTTTAAAGGGGTCATATGATGCGATTTCATTTTTTCCTTTCTCTTTGGAGTGTTACAAGCTCTTGGTGCATAAAGAAGATCTGTAAAGTTGCAAAGACTAAAGTCTCAAATCCAAAGAGATATTCTTTATAAAA
>NW_015664556.1:0-2039 GCF_001515625.1 Sinocyclocheilus rhinocerous
TGTGTGTGAGTGAGTGTGTGTGTGTGTGTGTGTGTGTGAGAGAGAAAGAGAAAGAGAGTGTGAGTGAGTGAGTGAGTGTGTCTATAATCATCCATCTATCTATCTATTCATCCATCTATCTATCTATCTATCCAAACTCACCTCTGATAGCCAGCTCTGTTCACAGTCAGTGGGTGTTTGATTCAGTAAAACAGAGTGAATCACATACAGAAACCCCACAGGAGTCTGAATCTCTGCACACGTCACACTGATGATGTCCATGATTCAATGCTGGAAAGAAGCAGGATTTAAACACAGAACAAATTATTGCAGTAAATTAATATTGCATGATAAACGTCATAGAGCAAATAGTCACACATTAGAACACACATTTAAAGAAGTGAAAATGTCAAGAGCCTCTTCTGTAATTTAGAATTTCAAAATCATTTCAAATTACCAAAGAACTGTGATGTTAAAAGTCTGGCTTTTCAACAAATAACGACTTCAGTTTCAGCCAACACGATGCTCTCAGAAGAAGTGCTTACAGTTTACAGTTTCATTTAAGTTTATTGCCACATCAGCTTCACAGGCTTCACATTTCATGGCAAAGATTATACTATTAGAAAAACAATATAGTAGTACACAACACAATATGCAATACAAATACATAAAATAAAAATAATTGTCAAACAAAGTAATCACACATAAAATTCTATAAAAGATTCTTTAAATTTACTTTTGAAAGATATTGTAAAAGTTTTTCTGGGTCCATCTTATAGAACAAGTCCTTAAGAGTTTGTCCTGATAATAATCTTTGTCTCGTGATATTAAATATCGGACAGACCAAAAGCACATGTTTCACCTTCAAGTGAGTCCCGCAATATTGACATTTTGGTGCTTCTTCACAATCAATAAATGTCCACGAGCTAAGAAGCGCTTACAAAACATAACAGTAGAGGGCTATAATACAAGAAGCGCTTACAAAACATAACAGTAGAGGGCTATAATACAAGTAGATGTAAGGCTGACTTACATCTAGTCAAATCTTTTACAAATTAGTATTTGTGTTACAAGAAAAACAAATTTCCTAAATTCTTATAAACAATACATTCCTTAAAAAAAACAAAAAAAGGTTACAAATACATCAAGTTTTCTTTCGAATGCATGACTTTTTAATTGGACAACATATATATTAACTTGCAATACAACATAAAAATAGACTGAATATTAATTTCCTTATCTTATAATACATCTAGTGATTATATTTTATTGTGCAAAACTATAATAGTATGAAAGGCTCCAGAGCGGACTGAATCACAGGTAAAAACAGCTGGAGAAGCGACGGGTTTGTATTATTTTAAATGCATTCATGGAAACTATGGCTCAATAAATGAATGCCAGAGAGCGCTTTTCCTTTGATCTGAGTGTTACACGCTATTACCGTAACGCCTCGTATACGCGCGCACCACAAAACAACGTGCGGCTAGAATGACCGTGTTTTTCAAAGCGGAGGCTGGTCTGACCGCAGCACAATATCACAGAAGACACATGAATCTACACATGAAAGACTATCAGAGCGAGACGATATCATCAGCAAACACAAGGGCATCGCTTCTAATAACTCTTCAGAGAAGTCCGCAGTCTAATAGTCTGATCAAATCCAGCTACATCTCGAGCATTAGTCAGTAAAACTCTCGGATTCATTTCACACTCGTGTAAACACTTTATAGACTGTTTAAACACCCCGTTTCCTCAGAGAAAAGAGTTGCTTTGACAATATAAACCAGTTTGGCATAACAACGGTGGACGATCACACTATATTTACATGCATATATATCTCATACCTTGAGCAGATCCTCTGAGCTGAAGGAAACTCCTCGCCACACTGACTGCGTGCCGCAAGTTTATATTCTCTACATGTGTAGTAGGCGTGCACAGACAGTGTTGTGTGATTGGTGGGCGGGGCGATGACGGAAACCGTACCTGCCTCTTTTGTCTCTCTTTTGTCTCTCTTCTCTTTCTAGTTTGACCGAACAGATTAAAAAAAAAAAAAAGTTTCA
>NW_015664557.1:0-924 GCF_001515625.1 Sinocyclocheilus rhinocerous
ATTTTATTCAATTCACCAGCGCTATTTTGGAGAACATCCACTGAATGCAAACCGCGTATGTTCGGCGTCATCCGCACCACATGGGTATGTTTTCGTTCACGTTTTTCAAACTAGAAAACGTATCCGTGTGGTGCGGCTGACACAGAACATACGCTGTTTGCGTATCCATGTCACATGGATTATTTTACAGATCTCCTTGCTACGTTCTAAAAAAATGCTGGGCTGTTTCAACCCCAAACTTTGGGAAATATGGACTAACCCAACCGTTGGGTTACATTTTTATATTAAATTTAACCCAGAAGTTTGGTTTGTCCATATTTGGCAGCCCAGCAGTTTAGTGTATGTTTCTGGATGTTGATCGTGGTAGTACCCTTGCTGTCCATGGGAGGGTCGGAGAGCTGTCAGATTCCATCAATCTTAAATTGTGTTCCGAAGATAAAAGCAGTCCTTACGGGCTTAGGACTTCCCTTTAAAACTAGACCAACACTCAGTGGTTTGCTTCAAGATGCCTGTCTATTATGGAGACAGATCAGCCTCAAAACACACTTGCAAAACAAAATTCATAAATGCACAGCACAATTTACATTTACAAAATCCGATTCGTAAATTCATGAATATTTCCCCAAATGCTCACACAAATGCATCTTACCTAAATTTAAAATGTTTACACAAATATGTATAGATCAAGTTCTTGAATTAATTTCCATCACACATTTATGAATGATGTTACATGTATTTATGGATCGTTGAATCTGCATTTGCAAATCGTCACATGTGCGTGGACTGCTTTGAATTTGTGTGCGGTATTTGAGACCTTCCTGGCAGGTTAAGATTCATAAATCTTTTTTTGGAGGATGTTCCGTTCAGCCAAGTTTTCTCTTTTCAAATGTCTTTTGCTTTGCATTGACAGAGTGTGGGGATGAA
>NW_015664558.1:0-263 GCF_001515625.1 Sinocyclocheilus rhinocerous
CGCACATTCTTTAAAGTTTGAGCATGTTAAAGTTTCTACGCTCTTCTAAAGAGTATGGATACATTTAATCCATAACCTTTTGTGCATTCAAGAGACCAAACCACTAAGAAAGAGAGTCAAGCAAGAAAATAAATGTTTATAATGCATATAGAATTCAGAAAATCTGTTTCATAAACAATTGTGAAAGTTTTTAAATGTGGATTTGTAAATTATATTTTTATTACTCCACTAGATTTAGTCATCTTGTTCAGATAGCAGATGAC
>NW_015664558.1:395-640 GCF_001515625.1 Sinocyclocheilus rhinocerous
ACATACCTATTCATTTAAGAAAATTATTAAACATTTGACTGAACTTTTTATTATTTTGACAAACCTCCCATTTCAAATTATTTCCCCTGAGGTGTTTATCCACAAAATCTTTTTCATCACAATGACATTAAATATTAAAGAATGTTATCAGTTAGTATCGCCATCTTCTTTGACTCAAATAAAGCAACATCTCTGGTGTGCGTAAGCATCTACAATGTGTGCACGTGCTAAACATCTTTGTTTCT
>NW_015664559.1:0-334 GCF_001515625.1 Sinocyclocheilus rhinocerous
CCAGCTTAGGCTGGTTTTAGCTGGTTATTTCAGCAGGGTGCGCAGTGCAAACAAAGGCAAAACCTGGATATTTTAGGCAATATAGAAATTCTGGCCATGACATGTCCAGGAAAAAGGGCACGTACACTCTTAAAAATAAAGGTGCTTCAAAAGGTTCTTCAAGCGATGCCATACACTCTAAAAAAAAATGGTGCTATATAGCACTAAAAGCGGTTCTTTGGCTCGTAATCATAGGGGAACCACTTTTAGTGCTATTTAGCACCTATTTTTACAGGTGCTATATAGCACCTTTGTCAAATGGTGCTATGTAGAACCATAAGAGGTGCCATATAGC
>NW_015664559.1:382-579 GCF_001515625.1 Sinocyclocheilus rhinocerous
GGTTCTTCTATGGCATCGTGAAGCACGCACCTTTATAAGAGTGTATGTTCAACCTATGTGCATCTGAACATTTTATCACGCTGGTTGTTGTAGCTATGTATTGCAACAGTTCAGAAATGAAATGTCCAGTGAGTGGCGCTAAACCGTTAATATGCTCACATTTAAATATAGTGTACCACCAATACTAAACTCTACCC
>NW_015664560.1:0-542 GCF_001515625.1 Sinocyclocheilus rhinocerous
TCAACTGTCAACACCACCATCACACACATATGCACAAGTTCTTAAGAACCCCTTTCTCTCTCTATTACTGGCAAACCCTAATAACCTAAGACACGTGTTATAGAATGCTAGAGGAATGCTAGCAACATGCTAGTGACATACTAAGACATGCTAGAAACATGTTAGCAACATGCTAAGCCAAGCTAATAATATTATAAAACATGCTAGAACACCCTAGCAGCTCCCTTTCAACCACCCAGGACAACGTAGCAACTGCATAACAGAAGTCAAACTTTAAGTAACTTCAATCCTAAAATCAAGTTTTTTAAACTGCTTCAAACTTTCTGGCTATGCTTTCTAAAGCCAACATCAAAGTTTGTTTTGACAACTTTTTTCTTTATCTAGTTACAATTGGAATTTTACAGCACACAGCTTACAGAAATTCACTGCATGTTTCAAAATAGTTTAAAGTACATTGAAAATGCAAAACCTTATAGTATGACCAACTGATATATGACATATATACATACACTGAACAAAATTATAAACGCAACACTTTTGTT
>NW_015664561.1:0-415 GCF_001515625.1 Sinocyclocheilus rhinocerous
CTGCATATATAAAATTATTTAATTTACAAGTGTCATGTTTGTGATGTTTTTTATTCATGTCTAAGCTATAGCTTCTGACTTTTAAATCAAAACACACATGATTTTATGAGATTGATATTGTTTTATTTATTCAGAAACACAAGTTTTTCGTGATGTGTATTTCACTTTCATTATGTTACAAGTAGGCCAACAGTGCCCCATGTAAATAAAACGCCTTACCAGACGGGCATTAGGACCCGGGGGAGGCTGTCGCTGCTGCTGCTGCTGCTGCACCATAGGTACTGCACACGCTAGTGACTGTTGAGTCTATCACACACTGAACGCATCATCTTGTATGTGCATTCTCAAATTAAATGCAGGGATCCAAAACAGTGAATCTAATCACCATTCAGGCAAAAGTTTGCTTCAAGAATGA
>NW_015664561.1:466-546 GCF_001515625.1 Sinocyclocheilus rhinocerous
GCAAGCCTTATACATAAATGTAAAGTAAAAGTGTGAGTTACAGGGGTCATATGATGCTGCTAAAAAGAACATTATTTTGT
>NW_015664562.1:0-1121 GCF_001515625.1 Sinocyclocheilus rhinocerous
TTTGAAGGGTCGACTGAAGTCAGGAGCAGCTAGAACAGGAGAACTCCATAACAGACACTTCAAAGAAACAAATGCACACTGACAGTTATCATTCCACTTGGAATTGACATCTTTGCGAAGGATATCTGTGAGGGGTTTCACAACAACAGAGAAATTCTTACAGAAACTCCGGTAGTAACCGGCCATCCCAAGAAATCGTCTAAGATCTCTTTTTGATTTAGGCACAGGAAAATCAACAATGGCTTGCACCTTGGCTTCCACAGGGCGAACAGTACCATGACCAACTTCTTTGCCTAAGTAAGTGATGGTTGCATGACAAAACTCACATTTTGCTAGATTAAGTGTTAGATTAGCATCTCGAAGTCTGGTAAACACTTCTTCTAGAGTTTTCAAATGATCATTCCAAGTATTCGAGTAGCAGACCACATCATCCAAGTATGCTTCACAGTTTTGTACATTAGCCAAGATGCGATTCATTAGACGTTGGAAGGTCGCTGGGGCATTTTTGAGCCCAAAAGCTAAGATCTTATATTGAAGGAAAGCATCTGGGGTAGCAAATGCTGAAATCTCCGAAGCACGTTCAGTCAGCGGCACCTGCCAATAACCCTTAAGTAGATCTAGCTTAGTTACAAACTTAGCGCTGCCAATTCGATCAATGCAATCATCCATCCTGGGAAGAGGATAGGAATCTGCCTTGGTTAGTTGATTAACCTTTCGGTAATCAGTACAAAAACGTGAGGTTCCATCAGCTTTTGGGACCAGCACACACGGAGAACACCAAGGACTACAACTGGGTACCGCCAAACCATTTTCAACCAAATACTGAGTTTCTTTCTTCATGATTTCACGTTTCACAGGGTTTACACGGTAAGCATTCTGTTTAACAGGTTGATGGTCACCAACATCAATATCATGCATTAGCACATGAGTACATCTGAGAAAAGCGATGAATACTTATCAATCAACTGTACAATTTCACTTCGAGCTGATCTAGATAAATGAGAAAGCTTAGAACCGAGAGTTACTAAAGCTTCAGAATTTTGAAGATGTGCACCAGAAAGACTATGCACTTCCTAACCGAAGATCATCCATACTTACTGAATAATCAGAGGGAGCTGCAT
>NW_015664562.1:1229-1398 GCF_001515625.1 Sinocyclocheilus rhinocerous
CATGAAAACGAGAAATATACAACTTGAGCATGTTTATGTGATAAACACGAGTCTTTCTTTTCCGCTCCGGGGTCTGTACTACATAATCAGTATCACTCAACTTTTCTTCAATCACATATGGCCTGGTGAACTTCGCTTGTAGTGCAGAGCCAGGGAAAGGTAGCAAAAC
>NW_015664563.1:0-1025 GCF_001515625.1 Sinocyclocheilus rhinocerous
AGAGTAAGCTTTCCACATCTCGCCAAGCTTGCCCGCAAATATCTTCCTATTCCCACTACAAGTTCCCCGTCAGGGCGGGTTTTAAGTACAAGTGGCAACATAATCACTTGCCAACGTTCAAGTCTCAAGCCTGCAATGGTGGATAGACTGGTATTCTTAGCCAAAAACCTCGAAGCTTGAATGAGCAAATTAATGCATACAGAAGCAAATTGGTATTTGAATATTTATATTTACTGTATGCAACAGTTGTGAGAAAGAAGCCAGCTTTATTTTTTATACAGTTGTTGAAAAGTTTATTTAATCTTTATTTGTTAGCTATGATGACCAACACTTGTTTTACTTTGTCACTGTTGCTAACGAGTTTCACAATTTGAGTTGAATTACTGAAATAAATGAACTTTTCCACGACATTCTAATTTATTGAGATGCACCTGTATGTTATTTATTATAAGTTAATTGTTAATTACTACAGCAAGAATAGCTGCTTTTTCATTTTTCAAATTTTGTGACAAAAGATGTTTACTACTTTTCTATTTTCAAAAAAAGGTTGTAATTGTTGAATAAAATTTTAAATTACTTATTTTGTCACTCATGTTAATTTCCTAATGTGATAATTATGTGTCCTCTTTAGTGTAGTGCTCTGTTTTAACCTGGAAGACGTACATATATATAGCCTCCCCATAACTGTATCGCTTCTAGACGCCAGACTGCACTTCATTCACAAATGAGCTCCCTTATTTTAGGGTAAGAAGCAACATTCATTATTAATATGATAACATATTAGCTCTTCGATTTGCCTGAATTGATAGTGAATAAAGTAAGTCAAATAGTGTATTAAACAACGCAAAATAAGGCAATAAGTAAAAAGTCATTTTTCAGGGTTTTATATTATATTTATTTTCCATGAAGATGCCTACAAAATCACCCCAATTATTCTAGAATTATTAATTATTTAATTTTTGAGCAATTTAAGACATCTGATGAACATTCCTGTATTTCTACACATCGCAATATATATCGCAGAA
>NW_015664564.1:0-943 GCF_001515625.1 Sinocyclocheilus rhinocerous
CATCAATGGATCCATATTCCTTGTCCCATTTTTGTCTTATATTATTTTAATATTTACAAGGAGGCACCAACACGTTTTTTTCTTTACTTATGCATATAATAATGTGCTTTACATGGACATTAATATTGCTCTAAATGACCAGGCAAAAGGTGACTTACAATCTTCTTTACTGGAAACAAATGAGAACAAAAGCACAATACAAAAAGAAAAGAAACAAAAGGAAGTTTTTAACCACGTAATCTATCATGCACTTTTAAATCTGCTTGTCCAACTATCCCTGTTAGTTTGATCCTTCTGTAATAGAGATAAACTTGCCTATACAAGTTATTTTGTAGAGAGCATATTAGATCCTTGACTACTCATAAGTTTTAAGTGTTAAAACATTACAAGCTTGCTAATTGGATTAACGATTAAATGTACACATACATATATAACTATATATTTGATGTTGAGCAAGTTACTCCAAAGAAAGTAATTATGATTACAAGTTATTTTGTACTTCAACAGTGTAATGACATTACTGTACTAATTAATCTAAAAATATTGCATTACAAATCATAATGCATAAATTATTCTTGAACACATTTTAATGCTGTACAGTTTCCTTTGACACAATCTGTATTGTTAAAAGTGCTATATAAATAAAGGTGACTTGACTTAATGTCAAACTTGAGACGTGTTTGTTAAATTCACTATTGTTTTACACAGAAATGTTCTATAGACTATACAGGATTTAATGCAATTACTGTACATCCTTCCTGTAATTAAATTACAGAATAATTAAGAGCAATCATTACCTTTTTAAGGTAAAATTAAATAGACTACTCAATAATTAATTACACCCAACACTTGCCTGTCTATATAACTATACAACTTCCTGCAAAGTTCAGCTCCAACTCTTCTCAAACACTACTGAACCAGCTATTTATGATCTTCAGGAGCA
>NW_015664565.1:0-182 GCF_001515625.1 Sinocyclocheilus rhinocerous
GCTCACATCTCAGCATGTCTAACAGACATTTCTTGCTGGATGAAGTCTCATCCTTGCCAAGACAGAACTGCTGGTGGTTCCAGCAAACCCATCGTTTCATCACAATTTCACCATCCAGTTAGGCACATCAACCATAACTCCTTCAAAAACAGCCAGAAACCTTGGAGTTATGATTGATGATC
>NW_015664565.1:270-623 GCF_001515625.1 Sinocyclocheilus rhinocerous
TTTGCTTTATTCAACATCAAGAAGATCAGGCCCTTTCTTTCGGAACATGCTTCACAACTCCTTGTTCAAGCTCTTGTTCTATCCAGGCTGGACTATTGCAATGCTCTCTTGGCAGGTCTTTCAGCAGTTCTATCAAACCTTTACAATTAATCCAGAATGCGGCAGGAAGATTAATTTTTAATGAGCCAAAAAGAATGCACGTCACATCAATTTGCACTGGCTACCAATAGCTGCTCGCATAAAATTCAAGGCATTGATGTTTGCAAAAACCACCACTGGCTCTGCACCCCTTTACCTAAATTCATTACTTCAGACTTATGTGCCCTCTAGAAGCTTGCGTTCTGCAAGTGAAC
>NW_015664565.1:999-1804 GCF_001515625.1 Sinocyclocheilus rhinocerous
AAAAACTAACACTAGCTTTCTAATCTTTTTGTATTCTATCTGTTTTCTTTTTATTTATTATACAATTAACAAAAGCAAAAAAAAGGCCTCTAACACTAGCTTGCTCTATTCTTTTTTTTATTCTATCTGTTTTCTTTTTATTTATTAGATAATTTAAAAAACCCTTGCTACGTGTACTGCATTAAGCTAACTGAGACTTATATCACTTGCGTATCATTTCTCTTTTGTTGATTTTGATTGCTCCATTGTCCTCATTTGTAAGTCGCTTTGGCTAAAAGCGTCTGCTAAATGACTAAATTACTAATATTTCATTAAGTTCCTAAAACATAAATTTTACTTAAAAAATATAATAGCCACATTTTTTAATATTAATATTTAGTACATTTTAGTAAATTACATGAATGATATTAATACTGTTCATATTGAACATATTTTTTAAATCTTTTTTATCTATAAAGCTTTTGTAACTTTATAATTGTTTTCAGTGTCACTTTTGATCAATTTAATGTGAATAAAACCATTAATTTATTTAAAATACTGACTTCAAACTTTTGAATGGCAGTGTATAACCACAAGACTTAAAATTGAACCCAACCCCTGAACTGTATAAGTTACAAAAGCTTTCTATTTCAGGTAAATGCTGTTCTTTTGAACATTCTATTTATTATCCTGAAGAAAAACAATCTGAACACAACTGTTTTCAACATAATATAATAATAATAATAAAAAATGATAATAATAAGACATGTTTCTTGAGCACCAGATCAGCATATTAGATTGATTTCTGAAGGATCATGTGACACTG
>NW_015664567.1:0-161 GCF_001515625.1 Sinocyclocheilus rhinocerous
GATTTCTGTGCATTTGATGCAGAGCTTTTGTGGTGGAGCAGGTGATGGTGGCATTTGTGAGAAAAAAAAGGAAAACCTGAAACAAAAATATAAAGTAAGATCATTTTATTACTTCTAATACAGAAATCAAATGACATTGTGCTGTTAAAATGACTGCTTTT
>NW_015664567.1:183-745 GCF_001515625.1 Sinocyclocheilus rhinocerous
TGCTGCAGAGATTTTGTGGTTCTTTTTTGTGCATCTTTGCAGGATCTGAAATGTCTGCAGACTGGTGTGAGCAGTGAGGATGGGAAGCTCACAGCAGCATCCTGGAAATGGTTTAGTGCAGCGGATGAGACGCTCCATCACTCCACCTCTTACTGTCTCATCTGAGCCGGATGTTGCTGTGGTCTCTTCATCCTCAGTGACCCCAGAACCAGCGAGAGCATCTAGAGAAAGACCAAAAGACATTGAGGATGTGATTTTGGTCAAGTTTGTTCTGCTGGTTTCTGTTCATACAACATCAGTCAATGAAACCCAAGTTTCAGAGGCTTCAAAAGCATCATCAAATACAGGCATCTCAAAAAATTACAATATCGTGAAAAAGTTTTAAAATAAAAGTTTATTTCAAAAAGTGAAACTTTCATATATTCTAGATTCATTACATGTAAAGTAAAACATTTAAAAAGTTTTTTTGTTTTAATTTTGATGATTAGAGCTTACAGCTCATGAAAGTCAAAAATCCAGTATCTCAAAATATTAGAATATTTCCTAAGATCAATCAAAAAAA
>NW_015664567.1:901-1092 GCF_001515625.1 Sinocyclocheilus rhinocerous
GCATCAGCCTGTGGCACTGCTGAGGCACTATTGAGCCTTCAGCTCGTCTGTTTTGTTGGGTCGACTGTTTCTCATCTTTCACTTGAAAATATCCCATAGATTCCATATTGGGTTCAGGTCAGGCATGTTGGCTGGCCAATCAAGCGCAGTAATATCATGGTCAGCAGAGCACTTGGAAGTGGTTTTGGCAC
>NW_015664568.1:0-943 GCF_001515625.1 Sinocyclocheilus rhinocerous
AAAATCATCTTCAGATAGTGAAGCCATTTTCACTCTTTGAGCTCCGGCGATCTAAACTTTACTTTCACTTTCTGAACGACAGTTTGAAGAATGAATCACCTTGAGAATCACAAAGATCTGCTATCTATTCAGAAACAACCTTCACAAAGATCCTTCTGTAAAGAGTTTATCTTGGTTCTTCACTGATGGCTGGTTCTTTATTGCTTTTGTCAGTAGAGAAGAGAGTCAGTGTGACAGAAAGCAGAAATAACACGTCAGTCTCTTCCTGGTAAGAGCTGTAAGAGGGTGGAGTTTCACGTGAGTCTCTTCCTGGTAAGAGCTGTAAGAGGGTGGAGTTTATGATCAGGTGAGTGTGTTTAAACAAGTCAGACAGCAACATCAGCATTTCTTCTTGTAAAATCTTAACAAACTGTATTCAAAATGAAATTGCACTGAAATGTTAATATAAACTGCTTTAAACTCTTGGATAAAACACAAAAGAACAATGAAAATACACAAATATTAACAATAATGTGAAGAACATGACCATAGACTTGATGAAGTCTGTGCATTTTTGGTCAGAAGGAACTGGGTTTTGTAGGACATCAGTTTATTCAAGAGCAGGGCCATGCACAGACATTTTGAGGGACAGTGGCCCAAACCAAAAAAAGGGGCACAAGGAGGGTGGGTGCTTGTTAATACAAGTATCCAGTTGTTACAAATATACAATTAAAAGAGAAGACAGCACACTCTGTAGTAATGGACTTTATTGTAGATGTTTTGATAAGAGTGGGCTCTCCCTCACTCTCTGAGCCTGCTTCTGCCTCATCTTCAATGGAAATAGGGAAGAGTGGGGTAAGTTGAGCCAGTGGGTAAGTTGAGCCACCCCCTGTTTCTTGGCAACTGTACACTTTTACTCTCATGTGACCATGTTTTTTGGAACCACCCATCATTTCTGCCAGAC
>NW_015664569.1:0-575 GCF_001515625.1 Sinocyclocheilus rhinocerous
ACCCCCTCTACAAAATAGTGGATTACTCAGTAAATATTCATCCATAACATTTAATATTTTGGCTGCCATCACTATACATGTTTAACTTTCTCCAAAAAGAAATATTAGCAAAATCAAAAATTTGAACCTTGGACCTCTGGTTGACACAGAATGACCCCTCAATTAAGATCTCAGAATATCTAGTTTAGTGTTTCGTGTTTCCATGAGATGTGTTGAAAAACACTTATTCGTTCAGAAACAGTGCAGATCTAAAGATCACAGTCCTCTCCCGTGCTTCAGGTCAGAGCAGAGCCGTTTTCTGATCTGCTGTTCTTTCGCTCTTTACCGGCTGTAGGTGGCAGCGATCCCAGAAGCCCCAGCGCCACTGTGACGGCGGGCTCGTCTCACGAATCGGGAAGCGGCGAGAAGGAGGCGATGACAGCGGAGGAGCTGCGCAGGAGGAGACAGGCTTACTTCGACAAGTGAGTGCTAAGTAATTGACTGCAAATTACTAATTAATTCTTTAAAGGGGTCATATGATGCGATTTCAACTTTTCCTTTCGCTTTGGAGTGTTACAAGCTCTTGGTGCATAAAG
>NW_015664570.1:0-909 GCF_001515625.1 Sinocyclocheilus rhinocerous
TCAATGATGTTTCCAAAGCAATTACTTATATAAAAAGGCTTTTTTTCCCCTCTTTTTTTTCCAGCAACTGTTTTTAAACTTTTGTTTGCAAACTTGTGTACGGGTGTATTGACAGAATCATCATCCTCCACACTGCTTGTCTTATGAAGGGCATACATTGTCTCTTTTTTGCATCTTATATTGTGTTTTTTATTTGTTATATGCAGGACTGGCACAAGCTCAACTGCCGCTTTAGGCAAAACACTGTCGTGCCGCCACCATTTTACACTCACAATTGAACATGATCTTAAAGATGCACGTGAAAGACTGGAGGTTTTGTTTAGTGAAAAAAATCACACTAAAATAAAAGAATAAACAAGCATGTTTTCTGTTTTTTTTTTCTCTTATTTATCTGCAATGGAAAAAATGCGCAACTACTAGTACAGCTGCAAATGCACATTATGTATTATATTATCAGCCCTTAAATTATTAAAAGAATAAGAATTTTCTTAAATAATTAAAGCACTGAGGGTGCTCTAGCTTAGATTCACATTTTCACATATTCTTTAGTCCAGTTCATTGCTTTGGTTATCACTATGTCAGTCACTGCTATGTTGAGAGTAAATCCTGCATAAATATGCAGACGTCATTCCTGAAATTTTGCAATGTGTACATAAAAAAACAAAAAAAAACAAAGGTTTTATGCATTCCTAATTATACTGTATATAGCCAAAAAGTGCTCCCTTAAAATCACTAAAAAGCTGTCACTTGTCTTAGTTCATCGTGGTCTCAATGAAGCTCTCTACACTGCACAATGAACATTTTATTTACATAGAGTCTACATTTTGTTATAATAAGATGATTCTCGAGCTTGCAGAACTCAGAACTCAGCACTGGATATGTCTGTGATTGGCTATTCTGCTCAACACT
>NW_015664571.1:0-356 GCF_001515625.1 Sinocyclocheilus rhinocerous
AACCTTCATGTCTCTTCTGTTATTTTTACATTTACTAGAAAACTCCAATCAAATGTGTGCAAAAACACATTTTTCCCCTCTCTCGTTCAGGCTTTAACAGTTCGTGGTCTGAAGTGGCGTTTTAGTGAGAATAGACGTGATGCTTTTTGAGTCTGAGTAACTCTCCTCTCCCTCAGAACTCAAGGTGCTTCCCAGAGTTGGGCGTCGTGATTGTTGAACCTTCCTCCTAACAAACAATCAATCACAATCACACGTTATAATAGACCAATATCAGCCATAGGCCTGTTGATAATAGTTTAGCATTGTAAGTGCACCCTCTAGTGGCCAGAATGTTAATAGAAACAGGGGTCATATGA
>NW_015664571.1:430-539 GCF_001515625.1 Sinocyclocheilus rhinocerous
AATGTGTTTATGCGGTTTAAGGTTAAAAAAACATTATTTTCCACATACTGTACATACTGAATTTCTCCACTATGCCCCGCCTTTCTGAAATGCGTCGATTTTTACAAAG
>NW_015664572.1:0-390 GCF_001515625.1 Sinocyclocheilus rhinocerous
GTTTGTGAACCCTTTAGAATTTTCTATATTTATGCATAAATATGAACCAAAACAATTAGATGTTCACACAAGTCCTGAAAGTAGACAAAGAGAATCCAATCCAACAAAGGAGACAAAAATATATACTTTGTCATTTATTTATTGAGAAAAATGATCTGGTGTTAAAGGGGTCCTATTATGCTCTTTTACAAAGTCTTGATTTTGTTTTGGGGGTGTACTAGAACAGGCTCATACTAGGTTGTTTGAAAAACACATTATTTTTCACATATTTTACATACATACAACACCTCTCTCCCCAGTCTGGCATGAACGAATAGTTCCTGTATCAAATGAAGGCCCGCCTGCTGAAAGACGAAATGTGCTGTGATTGGTTAGCTGGGCCAGTGTGTG
>NW_015664572.1:444-550 GCF_001515625.1 Sinocyclocheilus rhinocerous
GTGTTGTGATTGGCAGCACTCGGTGCCTGGTCGGGAAATGTCATGCCCCTTACCGTAATTACCTGCGAGCTTCAGTGTAAATATTGCGTCAATATCAATTCAATTT
>NW_015664573.1:0-233 GCF_001515625.1 Sinocyclocheilus rhinocerous
CCTGATCAACAAAACAAAGAATTAACAATTAGCATGTGCACAGAGCTCATTCCAGTCATGAATACTGAACAGGTGTGGAGAGTTTTGTAAGTGAAAAAAGAGCAAGTAAACAAATGAAACCTTGAGGCTTTCCTGCATGCACATAACCATAGCCTCCTTCATCCAGCTTGGGGCCGAATTCATATATCCAGAAAATGTGGCCTATTAAAAGATAAACAAATGTTGAGCATGAT
>NW_015664573.1:439-602 GCF_001515625.1 Sinocyclocheilus rhinocerous
CCGAGATCATGAATCTCTACACTTTGCTGTAGAGAAGTCTTATCTAAAGAGGGGAATACCAATCATATGAATCAAATCACGTAGGGGGGAGAGGGGCAAAGTGAGCCAGTGGGTAAGTTGACCCACCCCCTGTATCTAGGCAACCCTACAGATTTTTAGCCAT
>NW_015664574.1:0-563 GCF_001515625.1 Sinocyclocheilus rhinocerous
AAATGCAAACTTTGGTCCAAAGCTAAATCTTGAGCTGGTCCAAAAACAAAACAAGACAAGACAAAAATAGATTTTTTTCCCCCAAAATATATTTTGTTTTCTAAATTAGAAAACAGGATAGTGAGCTGGTTTACAACAACAAAACATTGCACTCTATTGACTTTCATGTAGATACAAACATGAAACAAAACAAAACACTAAAATATGCTGCACTGTTAGACATTTCAAAGGGTTTTTACAGTAACTTACTGGCAACACTGTTGCCAGTAAGTTACTGTAATTAAGATTTACAGTAGCAAACTGTATTTGGTTTACAGTTGCAAACTGTATAGTTTCATCAGTATACTACTGTAATTAATTCATTTGAATATATTTCATTAGATTTTATAATTTTTTATATAGAATTCATTTTATTTTTACCCTACATAGGTATTACTCGCATTCAATTAAAACAGACACAAAAATTAAAAAATATCAAATTCTTTATTTAAAACATTGCATGTATAACACATATATATATACAGTCTTCCAATGCTGGAACAGTGCATCTTCATTTCTCCTGT
>NW_015664575.1:0-279 GCF_001515625.1 Sinocyclocheilus rhinocerous
ACACCGGCCCTCCAGGACCGAGTTTGGGCACCCCTGGTCTAGTTGATAAGCTACCTGTAACAATCAGTCCACTGAAGGCGAGTTGAAGATGAACCCAAGTGCTGCTTTATTTACAAAGTGATCCAGAATCCAAACAATAAACACAGACTTGACATGACTTGACTAGAACAGACTAGACTAGACTTGACTTAAACACTAACCGACAGCAGGACAAATACATTCAATACACGACAAGGAACAAAGGCAACGACATGGCTACTTATAGCAAACAAAGAGGGT
>NW_015664575.1:441-514 GCF_001515625.1 Sinocyclocheilus rhinocerous
TTACAAAATAAAAGACATGAAAACATTTACATGACAAAACCCAAAACAGACCTTACAGATCCCCCCCTCTATG
>NW_015664576.1:0-1084 GCF_001515625.1 Sinocyclocheilus rhinocerous
CGTTCCCTCCTTCAGGGAACGAGGGTTACCATATGTAACCGAGACTTTCTTTGACATTTACATGAATTTTTTTATTCTGATGCTTGCAGATCAAAGTCACTTTAACGATTCATGATTTTGCTACATGCTCTAATGCATTAGTACTGCAAGAAAAATATTTTCTGTGGCCATAAAAATATTTCTTAGAATTGACAAAATTATACTTAATGTTCGCTGGACGAACAGATTAATCAATTATAATATTAATTCTGCTACAGTTACTTCTGGCAGATGTCACGCCACAGAGGAAAGAACATGAGAGAATTCACAGGTAAGGATAATGAAGATTTATTTAACAGGTCTCAGCAGGGAACCACACATGCAGGCAACAAGTTATAGGAAACACAATGTTCTGGGTCTCTCAAGACTTTTTTTTATAACAGTTCCTTTCTCCTTCTCCTTCCACAGGAGATTTCGATGGAACAGACGAAGAAGAGGACAGCAGATATTGCAAAATGGTTAAGGAGTCAATATAGAGACTTCAAGACACGACAACATGAGTGATAGGTGAGTGGGCTTATGAACCAGTCTTGATTAGGCGGTGACAGGAATCAGGTGATTGTGATATTGCTGGCGGGTGGATTGGGTCTGACGCGGCTGGTGCTTCGGTGACAGCAGATGAGATAAATAATAATAATTAATTGTAATTATTTATACACATTTCCCTTTCGATCTAATTTGCTACAGGGATTTCAACATTCATATTGGTGATGTTTCTGATAAATTTGCAACTAACATTATGAGTCTTTTAATCTTACCCAACATGTTACTGGTCCCGCTCTTAGTTTTGGCTTAAAAATTGGTTCTGTTCTCTCTGAATTTTTTTTTATTTCAGATCATAATTGCATTTTATATGACTTACTTTTTAATTTAGATTAATTTTCTGCTGCTTTTGAAAATTCTTCTATTATTATGTCAGACAGTAGTTTTGATGTTTAAGTACAATTTTTTAACTCGACTACTAGTTTACTATCAACTAGAGTTGGGTCGATAGACGATGCCATTGCCCATCGCCGATGGCTGATAGACATCACGATGTTGAGAC
>NW_015664577.1:0-671 GCF_001515625.1 Sinocyclocheilus rhinocerous
TTAAAATGTGCTAAACTGTTCCTTAAACTTGACATTAGTGTTGCATTGGTTTAAGAGGTAACTGACGCTGAGTTTAGAGTCTTGTGATCAGATCATCTGTACATTCTTACAGAAAACTGCTGCCGTTGATATTATGGAGTGAAATGAAAAATTTTCACTAAGAAAACGGCTCGCTAAAGTCCAATTTATGACCATCTGTTCTGGGTGTTTGGTGAATTGGTTCAGAGATTACATCACTGTAGAACTGGCTAATTATTTCTAAAGCATTTCCTATACTAGCCCACATAAATAATGTTAATAATTAAATTCATTGAATCTGTTCAGATGTACTGTATTCACGGTAGCCATCGACTTCCATAGTATTTTTTTGTCCATACTATGGAAGTCAATGGCTACCATCAACTGTTTGGTTACCAACATTCTTCAAAATATCTTCCTTTATTTAAATTTTTGGGTAAATTATCCTTTAACTAAAGAAATTCAAAATCTAATTTAAATTTATAGAATGTTTGCATGTGACTGATCTTATTTCTTACATCTATTTGCATGTTGAATTGTGATTAGTCTCTTCTGTCTTGCATCACATAGTTGCATTTTATCATATAATGCACAATGACAAGAAGACAGTCATATAGCCTAGAATTATAGGTAAGGGTCAAAGGTCAAGCCAC
>NW_015664578.1:0-499 GCF_001515625.1 Sinocyclocheilus rhinocerous
TATTTTTTTTTATGCCCACTTAGCCTGTTGGAATCAAGCCAATTGATTGAGGATGCCAATCATCCTCAATTTTTTTCTGTGTTCACATTCCAAGTGCCATAAAAGTCGCCAAGTTTCATATCATTCCGATGAAGCTGTGATTTAAAAAAATTCAAAATGTAAAATTCTCCGGTCAAAAGTGACTGAAGACTGCACAAAAATACCCTGCAACTGTACTTTTGGTATACTAAACTGGTATACTTAAAGTCTGCTAAATTGGAACAACTAATTTTGTACTTAATGCACTTTAATTGTGTGGAAGTAGTGCTGAGGTCCAATTAAAGATATACTGAATGATTGTGTTAAAGTGGAACTACTGCAAGTATACTTTGGGTGCACTTTAAATATATTGTATTTAAAGACTGAAATGATACCTTCGAGATATGTCATGGTGATTCTTTTCTATTTTGAAAGGCATAAAACTATTTCTTTTTTATTTCTTTTTTTCCATAGACAAAAT
>NW_015664579.1:0-796 GCF_001515625.1 Sinocyclocheilus rhinocerous
TTTTGCGTTGCTAACGCAATGCTCTACCACTGAGCCACAGGAACAGCAGGAACTTTTATAAAGAATATCTCTTTTGATTTGAGACTTTAGTCTTTGCAACTTTACAGATCTTCTTTATGCACCAAGAGCTTGTAACACTCCATTAAGCTGGAATGTGGGCCTGTTTTTCTGCCGGAGGTCCTGGACATCTTGTTCAGATGCATGGCATCATGGATTCTACCAACAGATAAAAAATCTAAACCTGACTGCCTCTGTAAGAAATATTATGATGGACCGTGGTTGGGTCTTCCATCAGGACAATGATCCAAAACAAACATCAAAATCAACACAAAAATGGGTCACTGAGCACAAAATGAAGCTTCTGCCATGGCCGTCGCAGTTCCCTGGCCTGAACCCTAGAAAATAAGTGATTATGAACATGAAATTATCCATAATTGTGAATATGAATGGGAATATATTTCAGATATATTTTACTCAAGAATTTCTAGGGGTACCAGTAATTGTGTCCAACGTGTATTTGAGAAAAAACATTTATTTCATAATGATATTTCCCCCCCATTTTAAATTCTTATTCTCCAATGAAAGGTTAGATTTTGGTGATTTTTTAAAATAAAAGATCAAAAGGATTAACAATGCAGATTTATTTTCACAGCCTTCTTTGATCATATTTACCAAGGGTACCAACAATTCTGACCACGTGTGTAAATTGTAAGTGTATTTACCAAGCGGCAACCTCCCGCTCTATCTCTCATGAAACCAACACGGAAGTGGCTAAAACTGCAATTCATCGACTGGC
>NW_015664580.1:0-176 GCF_001515625.1 Sinocyclocheilus rhinocerous
AAAATGTAGGAGCACGTTCAAAATTTTAGGAGCACCTTCTAATCATTAATCCAAAATTGTATCAAAAATTAGCCTTCTCATTACGAGGTGATGTTTGACTCCTGAAAGTGATTTACAGTGGAATTTAGTTTTTACCTTTGTAATGGCATTTTTCTAACTTTATTAAAAGTATGTAA
>NW_015664580.1:425-531 GCF_001515625.1 Sinocyclocheilus rhinocerous
CATGAGTGCAATTAAATCCATAAATTCATGATGATCATGATGAGTTAAATATAAAACTTTGAATATAGAAGTATTAAATGATTTAAATAACTGAAAAGATACTTTA
>NW_015664581.1:0-530 GCF_001515625.1 Sinocyclocheilus rhinocerous
TGACGTGAAATGTAAAAATAGCGTGATAAGTTGCTAACTACATATTTTTTTACATTATTATAGGTGCATTAGATGAGGCGCTGCAGTACATTGAAGAGCTGGATGCGAGGCTGCAGAAAATGTCACTAGAGAAACAAACAATAGTGAACAGATTTTGTGTTTCTGATCAAACAATCAAATATTACACAAAGTTTCCCTCACAAGAAGTTTTCCAGGTGTTCTGGGAGTCTATAGTAGTGTGTGTTAAATTTTGACAGTAGTTTTTTTTTATTTAACATTTTTTTGTTTTGTTCAGTTAGTTGCAGTGCCTACCTTTAATACTTATCATCATTAAATGTGTTTTTACTTATTTTTTTTACTTTGTATTGTAAAGTAAAATTTGATCTAATGTATATTGAAGTTATTTATACTAAATTTCCCGAAAAAAATTTGAGACAATGAAATAGTTGCCAATGAAATGTCTCTTTTTTAATAAATCATGAAAAAAATGTCAACTCAGTTCTAGTGTTCATTGTTATTTCACACACTGT
>NW_015664582.1:0-691 GCF_001515625.1 Sinocyclocheilus rhinocerous
GTCCCGTGAATCATTTTATTCTCCCGCATCCCGCACACACACGAAACCCGCCCGCACCAGCACTCGCCCATCTTGTCCTGCGCTGCACTCTGTTGCGTCTCTCGAAACGATTCCTCGAGTAACTCGAATACAAAAAATCATCGAGGCAAATTATGTGCTTCGGAGAATCGTTTAGTCCATTTACTAGGGATGCACTGAATTTTCGGCCGCCGAAAATATATGCCGCGCCGCCCAGCAGTGTTCAGGTTTCACTCTCCTCCAGCCGTCATCACTGCGCCGTGTGACGTTCCGTTCAATATTCCGCTCTATCAATGTGCATTGCCGTGTGACGCTCCGTTCAATATTCCGCTCTATTAATGTGCATTCTGCTCATTTACCGCTCATGCTCACCGGAAAAGCTAAGTCCGCTCAAATAGCGCGGACAAGAAATTTCTATGCAGTATACTTGTTCCTGTTTGCAGTACTGGACAACGCTGGTAAAATCTCGTTCACTGATCTGCTCCCCGTTATGCTCTGCTCACATGCGCTGATAATAATAGCTTTGCCAGGGTTTTTATATTTTTATACATGTTTACTTGATATTTGTTTACACAAAATCATAATTTCTATTCATTTCCCACTGATTTACGCGATCAGATGAGCATTAACTCATATTACGCGATCATATCTCTATGAATGAATGAATGGCAGA
>NW_015664582.1:1201-1362 GCF_001515625.1 Sinocyclocheilus rhinocerous
AGCGGCCAGGCTCGCGATCCCGCCCGCGGGCGTCCCGCTGTTGCCGAGGCACAGCGTAGACTGTTGTCGTAGGGATCGCGGGTGGATTTAGCGGAGGGATCCGAGATGGGCTCGTTTTTTTCTCGGTCCTCACCCGCTAGATCCGCGGCTCTCTCTCAGGG
>NW_015664583.1:0-1984 GCF_001515625.1 Sinocyclocheilus rhinocerous
TATGTACCTAGAGCTCCTGAAAAACCACAATCCACAATGTAACATCATAACTCTTCAAAGTGTAGATGACAATCAATGTTTAAAGTTTAAAATATTTTTGACATTATTTTATGATAATTATTGCAGATTGAAAGTACTGTTTTAATTGTGCTCGATATTTTAAATACATTTTTTTTTTTTTTAAATAAATGGGAGATTTAGATCATTAGATCACTGGATAGTCTCCTATGGACTATAAAGTCCTTGCGCTTTTTGAGTAGTAACTTTTTATGACGTTTGTAGATGTTCATGATCACTGCAGAGGTATTTTTTATGTATATTTATTAAATATGTTCTACAAAAAAAACATGCCAGATATTTGACAAGTTCACACTTTCTGAATATTTACACTGCATTTACACTGGGATTTCCATTATTTTCATGACCTTTTCCCGACCTGGAAATGTCAATGAAAACTTCCTAACCCTAATCCCAACAGTGACCTGGATTCATAATTAGTAGATCTTGCATTATATTCATACAAAATTCACAATTATTTTGGTACATTACAAAAGATGAGAATAGCTTTATTACTACAAAATAAAAAAATAAAAAACTTGAAAATTATTTTATAAACTTACCAGTCAGAGTCCAGCAGCACAAACAGAACAAGACAAACTTGTGAAACATTTTCTTCAGTGGTTCAGTGTGCGATCTAACAGCAGAACTGTTAAAAGGTTGTGTGAATCCTCCCCTGGCAGCGTTTGACCCTCCTAGTTCACATCCTGCATTTGCATATGATCAGTGTTGGGCTTATTACTCAAAAAAATTTAATATATTACTCATTACTAGTAACTCATTTCAAAAGTAATATTACTTATTACTCCCAGCCGACAGTCAGGGGCACCGCTATGGTTTCTGGACCCCCTGAACAGCATATTCACTCTGCCCCCTCCATCGTCAGGCCAAGGCTTGGAATCGTCCTAACCTTACACCCCCCCTTACAGCACCCCTGTGAACAGTAATTAGTTACACTACTAGTTACATTACTTTTCCATTACAATTAAAAAAATTGGTAATTGCATAATTTTTGCAGTCTGTGAATCCATGAAAGTTACAGATAAATGTAGAGTACAACTGGCTCAAACTGATGGCAAGCCACAATTTTTTTAACTTCTGTTATTTAATAAAGCCGCAACATAGTAAAATCTGATTAAAGAAGGTAGAACCAACTAAGCATGTTGACATTGCTGTAGACAGTCTTAGTACCACTACACAATTTACATGTGACATTGATGTTTTTGTCATCCTTTCTCCCTACAAAACTTAAATAATGGCTGTATTTCCAGCCGCTATATGATGTGGGCTTCTCCATCTTCCGACTAAACTAGCTTGCTGCATTGGTGACGTCACGTGTGTATGCGCATGAAAACGATTAAGAAGATTGATAGGGATGATTGAATTTTTGAATTTCAAATCATTAGCAATTGTGACAAAAAATGAATTAGACTTTTTTTTGGATGGTAACTGTAATATTATTACTTACATTTTATTAGTAATTACTTACACTACAAGTTACCAGGGATAGTAATATTATTACTGTAATGCATTACTAGTAACTAGTTACTGCCCAACATTGCATATGATATTGTCAGTGTTTTGGACTTGTTTTTTTCTTGTTTTACCCCTGTCTTTGTTCCTGGTTTTCCATATATGGTCTTTTTCCTGTTCTCGTTTAGTTTAATTATGATTCCTGCCACCTGTGCTTGTTAATTATCCTGTGTATTTAAGTTCCTGCTAGTTCCTTCCTTTCTGTCGGGTCTACTTGTTGAGTTTGTGCGTTTGCTTCAAGTTTCTATGTTGGAATCTCCCCTGTGTTTCGTCAGTAAATACGGTTTATGATTACTCGTGCCTCCTGTGTTTTCCCTGCAACGACATACCATAACAGAAGACCCGACCAAAACAGAACAGTAAGCGGCGCCCCCTCTCCCCTTGTTTGTTTTCC
>NW_015664583.1:9989-11469 GCF_001515625.1 Sinocyclocheilus rhinocerous
TTGTGCAGTGTGAACTCGGCATTACGTCACCCGGGCACAAAGATTTGCATAAACACCGCCTCCAGAGCAAGACATCGACCTAGGCTCCGCCCACCGGCGTTCAGTCGCTTTTGATCATCACGCTGAATGCGAGTGTTGCATCGCGTCAAAAGCAAACAGAAATTGCAGTCACTGCCGCTATTTTGTCTACTCTGGATACAGTATAGAGATGCACGTTCACTTTCTGACACAGTCCACACGCTTGAGTCTGTCGACAATCAGGCAAATAGAGTAAAATAACGTTCGCTTTGATGCGTTTGGTTTAAACAGTTCGTTCGCGTCTTTGTCCAGCTACCAGAAGGATCCCAGCGTAAGAAACAAATGGATAGTTTATTTTTAATGGCACCATGTCAGAGGATTGATCAGAGGATTTTGTTTTGTAATCGAGGCACAGTGTCATGGAGAGTTCACAAAGAAACATTTGTTGAAAGATTCAGCTGTACTAGATCTGACTGCAGCTGCATCACTAACCGTAAGTAAATTATTTGATTATGCTTTGTCTGGAAATGACCGTTTTATTTTGATTATGTTGTCAAAACATGCAATAGCGAGGTGGCATTGATACTGTTTCATATGCAATACCGTTAGCCAATCATAACAGTGGCCGAATACTGAGAAGTCTTACAGGACCCGCCCCTTAAAAACAAGCTGTTTCTGAGAAAGGTTCAGAATGAGGGTTGAAAAAAAAACCTCAAGGAACATTTTAAAATGATAAAATCCATGTCATGACCCCTTTAATGAGTTTAGTATTTTGTAGTAAAGTGGCTTCCCTGTAGAGCAGAAGCCAAAGGTTTCATGTGAGCATAAATGAAAAATCCTTGCAACGACATGCTGATCACACAGACTGACACCTCAGACACACTCGCACCGTCACACGCTTACACAAACATGATATTGACACCTCAGACACAGATACACACTCAAACAGACACTATTGACACCTTAGACACACACTAACGAACTGCCATCAAATGCAAACATCCAACAATAGACACATTCTCATGCACAAGCTGTTGTTTTTTTTCTACCCAACAGATCAAACCACATTTCTGTACAGATATAAATAATCAATACCACAGCAGAGTTCACTTTGTCACCTTTTGACAACTAGTTTGCATCTATGTTTTGCAAACATGAAAATGCTGCAGTGAAAATGCTCATCCTGAGACCATAGTGTCTGAGGTCATTGCAGGAGATTCCCAGTGAAAATGATCTGACAATAAGGGTCTTGTACTTAGAACAACATTAAAGTTTGATTATCTTCTGATTTTGATTGGTGCATATTCCACATGATCCTCTTCAACTTTCTGTAAAGAAATGTATAACACAATATATAATAATAATAATAATAATAATAATAATGATAAGAATAACAACAATATTAATAATAAATGTAATGTGTTTTGTTTTTTTGTAGTACCAAGTCTTTTATAAACACATG
>NW_015664584.1:0-526 GCF_001515625.1 Sinocyclocheilus rhinocerous
AAAACATTCATGAATGTATTTATATATAATTACAAAATTTAAATAAATTTCTTTTAAATGTATAGCATATTTATTTTAATAAGGCAACAACATATGATAGATTCAATAGGTAAATACAGTGATATATGATAGATTCGATAACAAATACAGTGCGGCACGAAGCGCTTACAATATGCGCATCTGGTGTGCAGAATGATGCGTCGCTTCATAACGTTACGGTACAGCCAGCAGTGGCAGATGGACTATTCTGAAGATGTCTTTCATACTTTTCTGGACCTTGACAGTGTAAGTCAATGGGACAGTCACAAGCCTCCCGGTTTTCATCCAAAATATCTTAAATTGTGTTCCGAAGACGAACAAAACAAATTGTGTTGCGAAGACGAACGAAGCTTTTACGGGTTTGAAACGACATGGGGGTAAGTGATTAATGACAAAATTTTGCATTTTGAGGTGGAGTAACCCTTTAAGCTATGATGGTATAGCTTCAGAGGTAACACAATACGCACAATCTCGGATTTGGATCGGC
>NW_015664585.1:0-852 GCF_001515625.1 Sinocyclocheilus rhinocerous
ACTCAAAGCCATGCTACTGGAGAGCCCAGTTCTTGCTATCTATGAACCTAACTTGCCTACTTTTATTTCTACAGATGCATCAGATTATAGACTGGGTGCAGTCCTGACGCAGATGCACTCTGATGGTGTTGAACGTGCTGTAGTTTTTGCATCTCGATCGTTATCACCTGCGAAAAGGAAGTATTCCACTGTTGAAAAGGAGGCACTGGCCTATGTCTGGGCTGTGGAGAAGTGTGAAACATATGTGTACCTTACCACACTTCTTTCCACCAAGGGCATGATCCGAGCAGGCATAAGAGTAGCACGGTGCGCAGTTAGACTACTGTGTTTCCAGTATGATGTGCAGTATTGCTCAGGAAGTAAATACTATGCTGCACATTGTCTGTCACATCTACCCCTAAACCATACAGACAGTTGAAACCCCTGTACAGGATTGATCTTAAAGATTGCTGAAATTAATCCTTTTCGTTCTGCACTACCACTTGCAGATTTCAAAGCTGATTGTGAGGACGGTCATGAACTGACACAGTTGCAGATAATTCGGTCAGGTTGGCCTAAAGTTGAAAAAGTCAATCTCCATTGACCTAAGGTTGTACTTTCCAATACGAGATGAGCTGGCAGTTGAGACACCATTGATTTTCCGTGGGCAGCGACTGGTGGTTTCCGATATCACTCAGAGAGAGAATCATTCTCCTTGCACATGAGGGACATCAGGGTCTGGTTCACAAAAAACAATGACTCAGGGAGTTATATTGGTGGCTGCGAATCGATGACTTGGTCAACATGATATTGTCAGCCTGTACGACCTGTCAGGCAAGTGATAAGTCAGCCAAAACATGTCCACTTCCTATG
>NW_015664586.1:0-586 GCF_001515625.1 Sinocyclocheilus rhinocerous
GAACGAGCAGAAGATCGGGGCGAATGAATCGCAGCCGCCGACGGAGGTACAGCCGATTGTGTTCTAACTGGACTTCGGGGTACACGACGGTCAGCTTGCGTTTCAAGTTCACACTGCCTAAAACGTAAGAGTTGCGTGGTATGTTCCTGACGTTTAATTTCAAGATCCAATTGTTTCAACTGAATGGCTAATTTTAAATCTTCCGAATTTACCCCACTTAACGAGCGCAACATAGGCTCAGTACCTGAAGCATAATCAATACTTGCTTCTGAACCTTGTACCGCATCGACCTCAACACTAGAACTAGGCTGTAAAATACTTTGTTTCAGGAGCGCAGTTTGAATTACGTCTCGCACCTCCTTTTTCCTGGCTGTTTTTACAACCGGAATATTATAAAAATCCGCCACCAAAAACAGATCAACTTTACGACAAGACTCCAAGGCTTCCCCCGCCACCAAAGATCAACTTTACGACAAGACTCCAAGGCTTCCCCCGAAGGAGCCTGTTTAAACGCTTCAATGCTGAATTCCATAAGCCTAACACCTCCCCACCAAACATGAAAAAACTGCCAATCACAAAAAAAAAA
>NW_015664587.1:0-546 GCF_001515625.1 Sinocyclocheilus rhinocerous
TCTGAGGAAAAATGCATTGTTGGTCAGCGCCACCTAGCGTGCAGGTGTGAATTAGCCGAAGACGAACTATCATTTCGCGTTTGGTGTGAAAGCACCATTCGTCGGCGATTTGCCTCGCTTTTTCGCATCGCGCTCAGTGTGGAAAGGCCTTTAAGGGCTTTATATTTGCCCAAAATTCTTGGGGATAATCAAGATATTTTTTGGCAAATGTGAGACGAGCCTTTGTGTTCTTTTTGGTCAGCAATGGCTTTTGCCTTGGAACTCTCCCATGGATGTCATTTTTGCCCAGTCTCTTTCTTATTGTTGAATCATAAACACTGACCTTAATTGAGGCAAGTGAGGCCTGCAGTTCTTTAGATGTTGTTCTGGGTTCTTTTATGAGCTCCTGGATGAGTCGTCGTTGTGCTGTTGTTCTGCTTTTATGAGCTCCTGGATGAGTGTCGTTGCGCTCTTGGAGTAATTTTAGTTGGCCGGCCACTCCTGGGAAGGTTCACCACTGTTCCAAGTAGGGCTGGACGATATGGCCAAAATTTATATCACGATATA
>NW_015664588.1:0-253 GCF_001515625.1 Sinocyclocheilus rhinocerous
TTTTTCTTACAAAAACGCATCGATTCGCTACAGAAGACCTTTGTTAACCCCCCCCAGAGCATGTGAGACACTTTTTTTATGGATGGGCGCTTTTTATTTAACTCTTTTTGGACTGATGCATGCAACACCCGCTGAGTGGCATTAAACAGCTTGAAAAATCAAAGACAATTTTGAATATAACTCCGACTGGATTCATCTGAAAGAAGAAAGTCATATCCACCTAGGATGACTTGAGGGTGAGTAATTTATGGGC
>NW_015664588.1:290-669 GCF_001515625.1 Sinocyclocheilus rhinocerous
TGAAGGTATTTTTAATTAATTATTTAATTATTTTACATTTTATTTAATTTTTATTTATTTATTTTTTGGTAGAAGAGTCCTAGATTTATTATGTTTTAGTTAGTAATGGGTGAACTAATCCTTTAAGTATTCTTCAAAATACGAGCCATTACTAAAATGTAGTTTTGTCACTTATTTTATTAGTTGGCAATTTTTTTACAAAAATTAAAACCATCAGACTCCATAGGAATGTGTGGTTTTAAAACAAAGGTTTTTCTTTCTTTTTCTTTTTTGAGGAGGCCTTTATAAATGTCTGCTGTGTGTGCTTTTGGCTTTCCCAGTGTGCTGGTGGTGGTGATGCTGATGTTTTCTTCCTCATCTGCAGGTGTCGTCCTCCAGC
>NW_015664589.1:0-611 GCF_001515625.1 Sinocyclocheilus rhinocerous
GGAAATAGAAATATCAACTGCAGTTCTAGTTCTTGGATTTTTTTTAAAGTAATAAACTTTGTTTTAATCTGCATTTTCACATCTGCTTTAAATAGACATCAGCATTAACGTCAACTACCATTTCTTCTTGTGAACCATGATCTCTATCACAGTGTTTTTCTGGGTTCTCCATATATAAATAACTCATTTTATTTTTTTGCGTGAACTAACTCCCTTAATTTAAACTTTTTAGGATGCCTGGTGAGGACACCAGCATCACAATACAACACGTACTGGTGACCAGATATGTTGGTCTTTTAAAAAGCACCAGGCTTCCTCTTCTCATTAACATATACAGTTTTGTGACCTCCTCTTCTCTCTGATATCTTTGGCTATGCTAAATATCATGTCACTGGAGATGCTCTCGCTTGCTCGCCCTCCCCCTCTCTCAATCTCTTAGCACTTCCTCTTTCCTCCTGCACACTCTCCATCTTGCCAAGCTGCAGACGCAGCGCCATTATCCCAGCTTGTGGGTGTGAAGAGTAGGAGACAGACAGAGAGAGAGAGAGAGGGAGAGCTGTATTTGCGAAAGATGGAAGGAGAAATAGTTTCGAAACCTAATGAACTCTATG
>NW_015664590.1:0-609 GCF_001515625.1 Sinocyclocheilus rhinocerous
TGATGAAGCATTTTATTCAATGAGGTCTATAGGTAACAAGTTCTCACGCAGAATAAATGAGAGAAACAAATGAACTTGAATTTGCTCTCTCTCTTGTTCCCCCTGCCAGGAACTCATGAACCTTAATTCAAGCCCTTATCATTCCATAGCTCTGGCACACTGCTCGGCTCTTGGGCTACAAAGACTTGTGGGAAGAGGTGTAGAGAACACTGTCAGCCCTTCCTGAGCCCTCGGAAGGCCCTCTCAATCACAGACGCTGTCCCTGACACCAGGGGACCACAGCAAGCCACACAAGAACAGTTGTGTTTTGTAAGTCGTCTTTCAGAACGGTTGTTTGACCCGATGTAAGAGACACTTGTGCTTAATTATGATGATGCCATAACCAGAGACTTTCATTCCCCAAGAACTGAGGCAATGTCACCATTTGTGGAAAGCATTGTGTTCCATTTAAAGAATATTAAAATGTAATCTAGCATAGTTTAAAGAATATTAAAATGTAAGATAGCATATTTGAAGTATAGACTGTTTGTGTACAAACAGCTGATAAATAGTTGAAAAAAGAACAGATTCATGTGGATTTAAGATCTCAGATGTTTCTTTAAGACAGCA
>NW_015664591.1:0-542 GCF_001515625.1 Sinocyclocheilus rhinocerous
GTTCAGCAGTAGAAATGAGCTACAGGCCTAACAAACATGCTCTGAGATGAAGGTTACTGAGAACTTGTGTGGATTCACAACCTTCACAGCACACGCTGCATAAATGAGGCTCTTTTATATCATATCATAAAACCACATGAAATCAAATGACTGTACTGACAGTCCACACTCCATCTGGTGTTATTTCGTCCCACTTAAAGGACATTTACTCGCCCTCGTGTCGTCCCAAACACGTATGATGCTCAAGAAGAATTTCTGAAAAATCTTCATGCAGCTCTTTTTCATTTCTGTCAAGCTCCAAAAATGACATAAAACTGACTGAATTATTGTGTTTTCCTCATTTATGAATCAAGTTTAAATTCATATTGCGCCTTGATGCATGCATGTGTAAAATAATATGTTTGAATAAGCTTCAATCTTAAGCGAATGAAGACTTAATTTTAGGTCTCGCTTCATATGACTTGTATAATTCATATTGACTGCTATTTTGCATATACGATGCTTTTATGGGGGTTTGGGGTCTATTCTGGAGCTTCTTCAGA
>NW_015664592.1:0-540 GCF_001515625.1 Sinocyclocheilus rhinocerous
AGCATATCCACAGGAGACAGTTGAAAAGCGCACAAAGGACTATGTAGACAGTCTTTCTGGATCAAGTTTTCACTGTCTCCCTCCTGTTAAAGCAGAGCCTGACTCCAGTGATCACAAACAGTTCACGACAATGCCTGCACTGCCCACCACGACTGCCACAAGCTATGTCCTACAAGACGCTGACAGATTGACCCGCATATCTACTCCCAAACCATACCAAGTAAGTCAGTCGGGAATGCCCAGCGCACAGCTATCATTTCCCCAGCACACACCATACATATCGTTCTCACGTAACCAAGCATATGGACAAGTTCCGGTTTCAGAGAAATCTAACAAACCTCAGACTCCCTACCTCAGCAGCACAACACAACAGCCATCCTCTTCAGACTACATAGGTATGAGTGAAATAGCTAGATACCTTGTGCGTCGTGAGCTTGTTAACTCAGGGCTTAGTAAGTTTGACGATCGCCCGGAAAATTACTTGGCATGGAAGTTGTCATTTATTAATGCTCTAGAAGGACTATCACTCACTCCTAGTGA
>NW_015664593.1:0-314 GCF_001515625.1 Sinocyclocheilus rhinocerous
AGACACTGACAAGATACGCGATGCAGAACGAGACCAAACGCGATATCAGCACGTCTCCACATAGTAAACAAAACAAGCGTTTCCTAGCAACTACAACTGCACTAGACACTAATGAGACAAGTAAATACACTTACGAGCTGCTTTTAACTTCCGCTGATAAAGACTGCTTCTCTCAAAGAGTATTTCTTTACACTGTTTTCTGCTGGCGCTTGAACACACTTTCCTTATTTTCTCCACAACAAATGGCCAAGCAAGCGCAGACACACACAAATAAAAAATAACGATAGGCCTACAAATGAAATAAATTGCTTTTT
>NW_015664593.1:451-534 GCF_001515625.1 Sinocyclocheilus rhinocerous
AAAAGCCGATCCGGCGATCGACAGCGCAAAGTTGCCAGATTTCCTCAGCGACGAGCACGGATCAGCTCCAGGCATGACGAAGC
>NW_015664594.1:0-319 GCF_001515625.1 Sinocyclocheilus rhinocerous
CCTCTACTACGTGAGCTTTCATGAGTGCGGTTGCCAGATATCAATAATAATCCAATAACAATCAAATCCCCGAATCAGAGCTTCGCTGTTAAGCATACATTTTCTTCCCAGTGTAGGGTTGTGACGGTGAGGAAATTTTCCCACCGGTTAATCGATGTGTGACAACACCGGTAATACCGGTATCACCATGGGGGCGGGGGCGTTCCCTCTTTTTCTCATTTTCCTTCACTTTTAAATAGCTTGTAAAAGCTGCGTGCGCATTTTACTTTCACTTTGAAATAGCGGCAATTCGGCGTAAAGCAATTGTTAGTTTTTAGTT
>NW_015664594.1:329-543 GCF_001515625.1 Sinocyclocheilus rhinocerous
AAGCAATTGTTCGTTTTTAGTTTGTTTGAATTTCCCCCCTTTTCCTCGCTTTCCTTCGCTTTTAAATAGCTTGTAAAAGCGTGTGCACTTTTGATTTAGCGGCAGTTCGGCGTCAATTGCTTGAATGCAACAACAAAATACAACGTCAAACTCACTTTAGCCTATAGTTCTATATAAAACATAGAACTTTTATTAACAAAACAAATAAAAATAC
>NW_015664595.1:0-258 GCF_001515625.1 Sinocyclocheilus rhinocerous
CATTAAAGATTCATTCAAAATGAACGAATCGTTCAAGAACGACCCGACACTATTTACAATGTTTCTTTGGAAATTTGAACAAACGCAAAGTGAAAGTAAAGTCTGTCATATGTGCATGAAAACAAACACAAAATAACACATTTGCATGAGAGAACTGTTGTAAAAAGCACTGAAAAAAACACGACTTTGACATAAAACAAACTAAAAACAAGGATGAATAATAGTGATGATAAAGCACTGGAATTTATGTCTTCGCGT
>NW_015664596.1:0-1930 GCF_001515625.1 Sinocyclocheilus rhinocerous
CTGATACACGCAACGAGAACGAGAACTAAAAGACCGAAAAGCAATCACAATCCATTAAAGGCCAGAACAGGTCCCTGTGCAGATGTGCATAACATCTGTCCGGCCAGTATCTCTCTCTCCAGCAGCTTCCTCGGCATCTCCCGTTACGCTCAACCACCGGGACATCATTATCGTCGTTCACCGTTTTGTCACGTCTCTGGCGACAAAACAGCTCTTAAATCAAATACAGGCTTTATCATACACATACACAGCAGCGGTGCTATGCGCGCGTTTAGCCGCGACACACGTACCCGTCTCTGACACACGTACCCGTGCAGCTCGCGTGATGCTCAGGTCTTTCATGACCTCCTCAAACGCCGCGGTCTCCTCCGCCTGCTTCTGGTTGTGCAGGGCGATTTTCTCGCTGAATTTTCGCGGATTGCTTGAGCTCGCCATCTTCCGTTGTTCTCCAAAACACAGAGCGTTGCGTGAGACGCGTTGTGCGCTGCGGCGTCATCACGGGAAGAGTTGTGGGCATTGGAGTCCAGCGACGGTCCACTGGAGGAGCGCCTGATTGATAACACACACACACACACCTTCACTAGCTGAATAAAAAGTCTTCATGTGTCATGTCGTGATAGAAGATACCTGCTGTTTATGCTTTAAAAACTATTATGATAAGAGGCGCTAATGATAAGGCTGCTAATGTAAAATAAAGATATATTTATTAGTTTAAAACAGACAATTTTTTATAAAATTGTTGATTAGTGTTAAAACTGAAATCTTAAACATTTTCAACTAAACCACTTATATAGAGATTTAATATTCTTTATTAAAATAAATAGATATTGGTATAGATTCTTTATTCATATTTCTTTATTTATCCGTTTTTTTAGAAAAAAAGGTGCAAAATCTGTCACTTGGCCAGTAGCCTAACACTTTTGTGCGCAAAAAAATCTGGGTTATTTTTTCAATGCAAATGGTTGAGCTTATGGGTCCAAAAACCTTTTGAAAATCTAAGGAACACAATGTGTATTAGCACTCTCTCTCGGTGTCTGTACATACATATATATATATATATATTCTGATAACACCGCAAAAAAGGTGACGCTCTTCAAAATTACAATTTTCCATGGTAAATCAAAATACATTTACTTAAGAAGGAAAATGACAAGAAGACTTGTTTTCTGTGAGGCTGATCAAAATGAAGTGAATTTAAAGTGAGTTTATGATTAAAAGAATAAATATCTGCCAATGGACTCAGAAAAAACTCATAAGACTCATAAGTTTATACATTTATATACAAGAGATACATGGTTATTGTAAATGTAAGATCAAGAAACAAAGCTTTTTTTGTTTGTAAATCCCACAATTTCTTGTTTGTTTCACACTGCAGTAAAAATAGTCCTCAAAGGTAACAGTAGCAAGGAAAACCTCATTTTTGTAATAGTACATCAATGAAAAATTCAGAACAACATAGTGCATTTTTATTTAGACCACACTGCAACAGACAAAACACAGCAGATGGATAAAACAAGAACACAAATGTAATTTCACACATGGAAGACAAATGTGTAAAAGAATAGCAAACAGTGCTACCCATACAAATACATTCAGTGTTATTTATTAACTATACCACACATTTAAAAATGTAACAAATGTATACATCAAAAATTAAAACAGGATTTGTCAAAAAAACATTGAAAAGTTTTTTTTTATATAACCACATGCTATAAATTTCAGACATTCATAAATGCACTTATACAAAGATTTTCTTGAAATCTAAAATTTACATCAATGAAAAAAAAAAAGTTGTAAAATCTTGTGTTGAAATCCCAAACTTAAGGAAATGGTTACATTTACATAGAAGCAAACAGCTCTTTAAGTGCTTTTAACAGGCTGATTAAGGCTGATCTGTGACAGAAGTACAAGATTGAAGGCCATTTGTTCA
>NW_015664597.1:0-328 GCF_001515625.1 Sinocyclocheilus rhinocerous
TTTTATCAGTTTTAAAATGTCTCTTCAGCGCTGAAATGTGAGTAATTCAAACATATTAAACGTATTTACAGTCACTAGGTTTTATCAATTATAAAACGTCTCTTCAGCGCCAAAATGTGTGAATAATTCAAACATATACACGCATTTTACAGTCACTAGGTTTTATCAAGTTTTAGATCATCTCTAAACTAAGACTGTTAGTCGTTGTTGAAAACTAGCCAGTTAACAATCTGTTGCCTGTTGTTAATGGTTTCAAATTCCACACAAATCACTAAACAAACTTGATGTATGAAATGTTGATTATTTAATGTAAGTTTAAAGGTGGCAT
>NW_015664597.1:598-1657 GCF_001515625.1 Sinocyclocheilus rhinocerous
AAAGGATGTTTAGTGTAAACACTTATTCAAAATGTTGATTACATGGAATTGACTGCCTTGAGCAATTGTATGGCTTTATTGTTTTCTTCAAATTGACAGCAAAAATGTTCTCCTGTCAGGCCTGTGGTCATAACTGTGCCACAGTATTGGCTTATGTAAGGCACATGAGAATTCATAAAAATACACCTAATTTAATTTTTAAGTGTGTTTTGCCAGATTGCAGTAGGTCTTTTTTAAGGTTTCCAGCTTTTAGGTGTCACATTTACAGACATGGCAAATCTGTGGTTAAGCCTAGGTTGTGTCATGAAGTTGAATTGACATGTCATGTCGATTTCTGTAGGGAAAAGTGTAAGAACTTGAAGTCATTTTATTCTCATTTGAAAATACACATCAGAGAGGGGAAAACAGTTGCTTGCCCTTATAGACATTGTGACAAGAGCTTTCGTGTTTTATCCTCGTTCACATCTCACGTGAGTAGGACACATAAAGATGGTGCTGATGAACGTCTGGTTGATTCAGTAGTGAATCCCGTCATGTCCCATGAGAGCGAACAAGAGCAGTCTGACTTGCAGATTGACCCTCCCAGTGATGCAGATTATGAGCCATTAGATGTATTTGCAGAAACTGCTGATGAATCCCTATTCTTGAAAAATTTAGCCCTGTTTTATTTGAAATTGCAAGCAAAGTTATTGCTTCCATCCTCCATCATTCAAACAATTATCGAAGATATTCAGGAAATACATGACATAAGCCAGTCACATTTGCTTTTCAAACTGAAAGAGAAGCTGGTTACACTTGGGGTTTCAGAAGCTGACACAAGCAATGTGATCAGTGTCCTGAAACTGAGGATCTCTTTAGGTCCTGCAACACTCAGTCATTGCAAACTGACCAGAGAAGAAAAACTGTTTTCAAGAATAACTTCAATTATGTTGAGCCAGTTCAGATCTGTTTTGTTCAGAATGAGGCAGGCAAAGAGTGTTTCGCTCAGTATATTCCCATTAAACAAACACTCCTATCTCTTTTTCATTGTGAGTCAGTGTGGGAACAATATAAACAAGT
>NW_015664598.1:0-550 GCF_001515625.1 Sinocyclocheilus rhinocerous
GTAGTATCTGACCCAATGGTAAAATATAAATAATAAACAGCAAAGACCCAAGAACTAACCCTGGGGGATGCCTTGTTTCAGGGGGGCAGTAGGGGATCTAAAATCCCAAGCAGAGATGTAAAACTGTCTATCACATAGGTATGAGGAGAGCCAGGAAAGAGCAGTACCAGATATACCCACAGCCGAAAGACGAGAGAGAAGCAAATCATGAGAGATGGTATCGAAGGCAGAGCTGAGATCAAGTAGCAGAAGTAAAGACAGAGAGCCAGTGTCGCAAGAGAGTAATAAATCGTTCACTACCTTTACAAAGGCAGTTTCAGTACTATGTTGCGGACGAAAGCCGGACTGGAATGGGTCAAAGAGATTATTTGCCACTAGGAAAGACTGAAGCTGGGAAGCTACAGTACTCTCCAATAATTTAGCAATAAATGAAAGTTATCAAACACTAAATTCTAAATTAAATATAGATGAATCCTTAAAACTATAAAAGTTATTTTTTCCTCTTTTTTTCTTTGTCCTTTGATTAATAGACATCACAGCAGCTGGTTAT
>NW_015664599.1:0-438 GCF_001515625.1 Sinocyclocheilus rhinocerous
GGTTTAGGGGTGTTCTGACTTAGTCGTACATTGACTCTCCTCCCCATCCCCTCAGCATTGCCACATATGCAAGATAGTAATAGTGATGCTTTGCTTCGCAAGCACCACTAATAATAATAAGCTTAAGTAGCAGATCAGTAGGTTGGCTTTCTCAAGCCAACCTAATTAACGGTATAAATACAAAAACGGATGTAGTAGTAAATCTTTATTTGTCCCTTCACAGGGCAATTCATACAGCATCAACCTCACAAACAGACAAAAGTTTATAAGACATCGTGACAACTGCTAGAATGAATGAACGACCACGACAACAAAAAACAAACAAAAACCCGGGCATTAACAGTGCACCATTTGTCATATACTAAAATAATGTTAAAATTCATAGTACACCTTTGTTTCAAATAATTGTTTACAATCAAGACTGCATTTGAAACAAAA
>NW_015664600.1:0-514 GCF_001515625.1 Sinocyclocheilus rhinocerous
ACGGAACACAATTCAAATAAACGGAAACAGAGTTTATTTATATTTTTATTTATAGCCTCGTGGGATTTCAGTCCGCAGTTTAATTTACAGCGCCGGACCATTTGTGATCGACCCGCACGATATGAGGAGTTTGGACACCTTGAGTGCTCTTGCTAATATTCAGATACAGCTGTTGTAAAACCATTTTTAGTGAAATATTAATATTGTCACTTTGAGTCTGTCAGATTGTGACCCCATATAAAATCAGAGCTTTGTGAACTTGTGTACATGTTACTCAAAACCTTTCTGAAGTATTTTACTGAGTTAGTGTGTTCTGTTTTTGTATAAATATTTTAGAGTTAACCAACCCGTTCTCATCAATCTGCGTATAAATAACACGACTTTACATTTTCTAATTGCGTGTAATGCATACGCCAAATGCCAATTTTGCGTGCATATGATACGCCTAATTGCGTGCGCCAAATGCAAACAAGCAATAGCCGTCATTTCAACGTCTCGGTTAAGTATAGACCCG
>NW_015664601.1:0-526 GCF_001515625.1 Sinocyclocheilus rhinocerous
GCCATCAAAAGAAAAGACACCTCAGACGTTAAGCGGCAGCCAAAAGACTTTATCGTTCCTGAATCAGATCCCTATAAGTGGGTAGCTGTGTGACGGCAGAAAACCTTGATTCATTTGAAACGAGTTTGAGGCCTTAACTTATTATTTAGCCTGTTCAAAGAGTCTGTCTCTCTCTGTCTTACTCTTTGAGCTTGTTCTTCGCTGCTTAAACCATCTAAAAATAACTCGCAGGCCTAGCAATTACTGGAAATGGGTGCAGAGTGGTGCATCTACGAGTGCAACTGTCTTTAGCTTAAATAATACTTTAACCAAAATGCATCAGTGCAGTATATGCAGGGGAAATTAGAGATTTTCCAAGAAGAAAATTGTGGCTATTATTTTTGTGCATGCTGTGCAATGCATTGCATATGGAGACATGCTGCGGCGTATGTAGATGTGCGGGAGCAGGATCGCGTGATTGCATGGGAAAAATCATCAGGTCTGCATCTTTTACACTGATTCTGCATGTTAAATCAACACGCATTTC
>NW_015664602.1:0-153 GCF_001515625.1 Sinocyclocheilus rhinocerous
ATATCGTTCGCTGGTGTGGACGCTAATATCGTTATCTTTATAGTTGTCTTTATAGTTATCGTTCTTGGTGTGAACAGGGCTTTACTCACCTATCGAGAAGAAACAAATCAACCTCGGCGTCCGATCGCAGGCCTTCCGCTCCTTGAGTTCTCT
>NW_015664602.1:322-551 GCF_001515625.1 Sinocyclocheilus rhinocerous
CCTGTGCTGTGCACTGAACGCTCTCTCCTCCACATCATGAGTAGACACGCCCCGTACTGCTGATTGGCTACAAGTTTGTTTTGCTAGTCGGCCCGAATCGGTTTTCTTAAGCGCTTTTGAAAAATCGCTTACCCCACCTTTAATTGAAAAAAGCTGAAATAAAATAAAATAGAAATATTAAATGAAACACTTAAAGGGGTCCTATTATGCTTTTTCACTTTTTCAACTT
>NW_015664603.1:0-581 GCF_001515625.1 Sinocyclocheilus rhinocerous
TATCAACCCTAGCAACCACCCAGAAAAACCCTAGTATCACCCTAGCAACCACCCAGAAAAACCCTAGTATCACCCTGGTAAACATTCAGAAACACCCTAGCCTAGCAACCACCTAGAAACACCCAAGTATCACCCTAGCAACCACCTAAAAAATCCTGTATGATGTGTAAGTGCTGTATGTGTGTGTTTGTGTGATTCTGTAAGGATCCTGGACGGCCGTGATCTGATGCCTCTGTTGGAGGGCAGAACGAACCGCTCGCAGCACGAGTTCATGTTCCACTACTGCGGCATGTACCTGAATGCTGTACGCTGGCACCCTCCCGACAGTGAGTGACTCAAACACACACACACACACGACAACGAGAATTACACTACTGATTGAACGACTGGGCTCAGATACCTTTTATTAATCAAGGATGCATTAAATTGACCAAAAGTGCCAGTAAAGACATTTATAATGTTTCACATTTCAAATAAATGCTGTTTTTTTCAACTTTCTGTTTATCTGTGAATCCTGAAAAATTAAATATATCATGGTTTCCACAAAAATATTGTGTAGCACAACTGTTTTCAACATTGAT
>NW_015664604.1:0-246 GCF_001515625.1 Sinocyclocheilus rhinocerous
ACATTCTTCTTTACAAATCCTCGTTTTGTACTTCTAATAAGTGATAATTTTTCTTACAAAAACGCATCGATTCGCTTACAGGAGGCCTTTGTTCACCCCCCGGAGTAGTGTGAGACACTTTTTTTTTATGGATGGGCGCTTTTTATTTAACTTCTTTTGGACTGATGCATGCAACACCCACTGAGTGGCATTAAACAGCTTAAAAGATCAAAGACAATTTTTAATATAACTCCGAATGGATTCGTC
>NW_015664604.1:293-840 GCF_001515625.1 Sinocyclocheilus rhinocerous
TGAAAGAAGAAAATCATATACACCTAGGATGACTTGAGGGTGAGTAATTTATGGGCTCATTTTTATTTTTGGGTGAACTAACCCTTTAAGATAGCTGCCATCCCAGAGACTTATCACAAGATGGCTGCCAGCCCAGAGACTAGCCACAAAATTGCCGCCATCCCTGCGTCTCGTCCCGTCATGGCCGCCGCTCCAGAGTCTCGTCTCGTCATGGCCATCATTCCAGAGGCTTGTCACATCACAGCTGTCATCTCAGTCACGTCAAAGGGAGATCTTTCCTGTCTGTGACCCGGACTTAGTCCCCTCTCTCTTTAAATAAGAATTTTGTAGGATAGGAATATAAATAAATACATAAATAAATACATGTTATTCATCGAAGCTTGATAACACAGCAGAATATGTCAATCACACAATTTTTATGTGAAAGTCAATTTTTTGTTATTGATTACAAATTATTACCCAGGATCAAAAGGTGATTTAGATATCTTGTCTGCAGATATGGAATAATAAGAGCTTATATATAATAAAAGTTTCACCACAGGCCTCC
>NW_015664605.1:0-283 GCF_001515625.1 Sinocyclocheilus rhinocerous
TTAATATTATAATTAGATTAATTTACAATCTGACAGCTATATTGACACTAAAATACGATTAATTACATTTAGTTAATTGTTACATTTTAAATTTTCAAAAGTAATTATTACATTTATTCAATTACTATACTTATTGTTAAAATCCCTGTTTATCTAAATAAAATAATTATTATGTAAATAATTATTAATTTAAATAAATAATTAATTTAATTGGATTTAGCTGGAATTCTTACTGAAAGTTTTCCCGCTCATCCTGAACACGTTTGTGTTTGGCAGAAACGTC
>NW_015664605.1:327-649 GCF_001515625.1 Sinocyclocheilus rhinocerous
CTTAATGAAAGTTTTGAATATTTGCTGATGAGCGGCTCTGACCTTTCCGCGCCAAACGGGTCAGACGTCGTTATTTTCCCGCGTCTTTGTCGAGTCAAACAGCAAACGCTGGAGTAGTTCAGCGCGAGTCTGTCAGCACGTGATTCATTCGCTTCGGCTCGCGTTATTAAAGGCCTTTTAGTTTTTCAAAGCTTCCCCTCTTCCTCGCGCGGTACTTTCATTTCTGCCTTTTGTCCCGGCCGTATTTACAGCCATAATTGAACGGCGTGGGGTCCGTGAGTTCAATTGCAGTCAAAGGGGCCGGCGGATATGAAAAATGGGG
>NW_015664606.1:0-2653 GCF_001515625.1 Sinocyclocheilus rhinocerous
TTGGTGTTGTTGTTGGTGTTGTGCTGCTGGTGGCTGCAGCTGCTACTTTTGTGAGGTTTATTCACCCCAGCATCTTCACAACTGGCAAGTATCAGCTACAAATACTGTAGTGAGAGGAAAACCTTTTCATTTAGCAAAATTAGTGTTTAATTGTGTGTGATGATTTTTCAAAACAGACAAGAAGAAAAACAAACAAGTGAATAAACAAGAGTCTAATGATGAGGTAAGATACTGCATACTGTAGTGTGTCTTTATATCTGTGTTTGATTTCACCTGCACTGACAGAATCATCTCGATAAGAAACACATTTCAAACCATTTCTCTGATTGATGACAAATGTGCTGATATTCAGAGTTTCTGTGGCTGTAAATGGCATTGTTAATTTCTCTCTTTACTTTCTGTCAATCTTTCTTACAGACACAGAATGAAAAAAGTCTCATGATCTGAGAGGATCGCAACAGCTTGGGCAAAAAAAAAAAGCTCTTCTAAAAACACATAATCGGACAATGAGATTGTGTTTTGAGCTCATTAATGATAAAGCACTCAGTTTTACCTGTTATGAAAATATTCAATCACCTGTTACGGGAAACATATACATACATATACACACAAACATACTCACAGTCATATTGTCTTTGTTGTTAATTTCTAATTTTATAATTTAAATGTCCTGTAATTATTTGTTTGTATTTAAATCACTAATACATTTCTTGTCTACATTTATACAACAAATGCTTTGTGATTATTAGAAGGGTGAAAATACCTAATAGACCATTTATGAGCCCAAGTCACTTGCTCGTTGTTTCCATTCTGCCCTCTTGGTTCTCTCTGTGTATGTGTATGTTTGTGTTTTAGATGGGCAATTCCTTGAGATAATTTGTTGGAGGCTGCGATTGGTTCTCCTCCTCACCTGACCCAGAGCCATAGAAAGAGAGAGTTGCGTCAACGGAAGTCCAAAACGCTCGATCGTCACGTGATTCACGTAGACCTCATATAGTTCCAGGAAGTTCATAGTGGGCAATTGAAATACATTGAGTTGGAGAGAGAGAACTGTGATTTTTGGTAATTAGTAGACAATAAAATATTTTTTTACATTATTTATAAAATCATGTACACGTAGTATATATATGTAGTTATATTAGTGTTTTTTTTAAAGGATAAAATCCTCTAATATTTGAGGATTAATGTGGTCAGCTATCTGTACCTGCCTTGTTAACATATTTTAGGCTGAAGTTACCATGATAAAAGTCCGTGTTTGCTATATAAACGACATTGTGGTCTTCTACCAAGGTAACCTCTCTATATAAATATAATTATATATGTATGTATTTGTGTGTGTGTGTGTGTTCTTACAACTTGCTTGTTGGTCAAGTTCGATCACAGATATACCTGTTCATTGTCGCTTTACTAATCTCACGGTAAATGTTAAGTTTGTTGTCTTAGAAAATTCGTTCCAAATAAATGAAGATATTTTATTAAGTGAAAACTAATCTTGTTCAATGTTTTTGATTCTTGTGCACCCCTCAGTTATTAATATATAAAAATATATTTGTAGTATATTCCAATTTAAAACAACTTATAACATTTTTACACATTTAATCATATATTTTATGTATGTTGACTTTTGTTATGCACTTATTTACAGCAATCGATTTATACATTTATAATAAACTATAAAGCATGTTGTCCTTGAACAGTCTCCACTATAGTTTGCTGTGCTGCATGGGAGTGCTCCAGTCACACACAGAAAGGAGTGTGAATGTATGGTTTCCCTACTGATTTGGAGAGGAGAAAAAAAATTATGCATCAAGTTTTGTTCAACTCACATTTAGTTGTATAGCACTTTTTAATATACATTGTTTCAAAGCAGCTTTACAGAAAATGAATGTTTCTACATTACGAATAAGAGTTCTGTTAACAGGTGTAACTGTGCCAAAGTAATGGCAGAAATGTTCTAAAATTAGGCTATACAAATCATGCAGTTAAGTAACGTCGTGTATTCAGAAACAGTTAAATATACAGAAACAGTTAAGTAACGTCGTGTATTCAGAAACAGTTAAATATACAGAAACAATGAACAAATTAAAGCAATGGTTACATGATGTGATCATGTTGATTACAATGCCAGGAAAATGTAGCAGTTTTGTCTGTTTATTCAGAGTCCGCTTCATCTAAAGTCCTCTGAAGGGCTGGGTCATCTGAAGTCTTCGTAAGAGGCTGGATATAGTCAGCAGGAGCAATCTACAGATTACACCAACAAAATGTGATGTAATCATACTAGGGAACTGGCACTTTTTCACAAAGACACAAAGAGCAGGGAAATACTTGCCAAAACCAGTGAAGAGACTCATTGTGAGGGTGATGTCTCTTTACAGGGAGTCTTCAGGTGGTTCTTGTTCTGAAAGCAAGATAGCGAAGGAGAAAAACACAGGAGAAATGGTTAAGTGATGCTCCATCACATTGCAGTCCTGTGGCATCTGCTCCTTCAACACAGTGCTTATTTAGTAGCTAAGACGTTTAAGTATAGGTCTGGTCCTTCAACACAGTACTTTAGTAGCTAAGACGTTTAATTATAAAATACAGTAATAATGTACAGGTTTACTGTGATATATATATAATATAATATAGTGGTATATAATACCTTTTTTGGAAA
>NW_015664607.1:0-550 GCF_001515625.1 Sinocyclocheilus rhinocerous
CCGTGCTACCGCGACTGTCAAGAGCGGCTCGACGGTGTTTAGTGTACCGCAGCAGCAGCATGTATGGTGCGTGCCGTCAGTGCAGCTGAAGAGTTCTGTGTTCAAATGCACGCAATATCCTTAAGATTGCCGCAAAGCATCGGCTAAAGTAATTACCATAAATGTGTCAGGGGGAAACAGTAAGGAGATATTTGAATTATTTACTAATAAACTAGTGTTCCCCTTCAGGAACTCGAGCTGCGTTGGAAATGCTATGGGAACGCCCCCAGCGTGACCACGCTCTCAATCACATGTGTAATCAGTCCAATGGAAGGGCGAGACGTCATAGGCGGGGGACGTAGCGACCACTATTTGGTGTTGTTTGTCCAAAAAGAAAGTAGAAATAATGTCTAAGGCCACAGAGAAAACAAAGAATAAGGGCGAAAGCGGACAGCGTTTTAGGCTGTGTGTTTCTCCCTGCCCTCACTACATCACGAGCGGGGATACACACAGTCTGTGTGTTGTTTGCTTGGGAGCGAAGCATGCAGTGTCAGCTCTCGAGGGAGCTGAC
>NW_015664608.1:0-486 GCF_001515625.1 Sinocyclocheilus rhinocerous
ACAATGCGCTGTTACTTTAATTCAGCGCTTGCAGCGCAGCAAACATAACGATCTCCACACTGCTGCAGACGCATCGCTCCTGAACTCACTGCCGGCCGCAGCTGTGTGCAGTGCACGCTTTATTAATCCGTTAACATGAGCGGGAAAAAATACACACAACATACGCACTGCAAACGGAGTAATGTGAACCTGGCGTTATGTGTGTGCGCTGCGAGTGTGCACCAGGAGAGCACGCGGGCACTGAATGGTTAAACACTGGCAAGAATTAAAAAGTAATGCAAATTATAAACTTGAGTGACGGTGTGACACTGCCTTGATTGTGCAAGTGACAATTCCTGTGTCAACTGTGCAGCGTGCAGCTCGCTTATAGATAGATGCGATGTGGTGATTTGAAGCCATTTACATATTTTGAGAGAGATGTGTGGTGCATTTGTGTATTTTGAGAGAAAGAGAGAGAGCGCGCGGTGATTCACTCACGCTGTTTGT
>NW_015664609.1:0-634 GCF_001515625.1 Sinocyclocheilus rhinocerous
TTTATTTGAATAAAAATACAGTAAAAACAGTAATATTGTAAAATAATATTGCAGTTTAAAAAAGGGGTTTTCTGAATATATTTTAAAATGAAATGTATTCCTGTGATGCAAAGTTGAATTTTCAGCATCATTGCTCCAGTCTTCAGTGTCACATGATCCTCCAGAAATCATATGATCAAAATATGCTGATTTGATGCTCAAGAAACATTTATTATTATTATTATCATCATCAATGTTGAAAACACTGATCATATTTTTTAATGGAAACAGGATTATTTTTTTTTCTACTGTCATTTTTGATCAATTGAATGCATCAATGCTGAATAAAAGTATTAATTTCTATTTTTTTTTTCTTACTGACCTCAAACTTTTGAAAGTTAGTGTACAGTAGATTTAACCATTGTACTTTTTTGTTAGAGATTTTAATATTATCCATGTTGTGTTATGATGCATATCATGATGAAAAAAAGGATATCAATACAGTATTGTGAGGTAAAATATAGCAATACCTTGAAATACAGATTTCCCATGAGATTTGAATTATTTTTTTTTGCTTCAACATGATGCACAAAATGCATCCAGACACCATAGAGAAAGAACCCACAATATTGCATTGAAAACCCTGGATCTCCAT
>NW_015664610.1:0-759 GCF_001515625.1 Sinocyclocheilus rhinocerous
ATACACGTACTAGAACATACCGAACCCGCGTTCTGCACGTCGGCCGCAGATCCGTGTGCGTTTCCCAAAGACTGCAAGAACAGGCGTCACGTGAAGAGGGGCCTTAAACGTGACAGTGGTTTTATTATTGTTATTTATTTACTCACCATCGAACGTGAGTATTAAGCGTTACAGAAACTAGGTCCAAGATATTAGGTCAAAGAAATACGTTTTAATATAATTTTAAAAAGGATTTTGTCACCTGAACGGTTTCTACATGTTTGGCAGCTACGTGTGATCTAATAAATAGACAAATGTGTTAAGCTCATGGGTCGGTGAAGAGGGGTGGATTTGGCATTGTGCATAAGCAAAAACATTTAATTACATTTAGAATTTATTAAATAAGGCATGCAATTAAAGCTCTTGTAATATATTGTAAAACATAGGCGTTGCATTGAAGTATCAGGTTGATGAGGTTTTTCTAATCTTGAAAGAACTGGTTCAAAACATAATGTTCACCTGCACATGAATTAAAACATCCTCAGTAATGTTTGGTGAAACAGAGACCCCAGGTATAAAACAATAAATGCAACACATTGTCACAATGTAAGATTCTGTGGTAAATGCCCCTGTAGTGAATACCTCCTTTTATGTTATCTAATATCTGATGCATTACATAATATTTCACTTTAGATCGGAGTTCAGTATAGTGTCTATTTATTATATTAATGACAAAAAAAAGGATGTCTGAAATTACAAACAAATTTAGTTGAAAACCAT
>NW_015664611.1:0-604 GCF_001515625.1 Sinocyclocheilus rhinocerous
CCTAGTGGTAACTATAACGATGCAAAAAGAGTCATAAATCCCCACTGCACAGCTAAGGCAAACTGACACTCTGTCCTTTATCTTTTTTATATTACATTTTGATACTGATCTAAATCCAATAAAAGAAGATTGACAGTCTGTCGGGAATGCATAAACACAGACAAATTTTGCAAACAGTGAAAAGTCCCATAGTGCTGCACAATATTATAAAAGTGAAACCTTTACTTGAATGCCTTGCGTCTATGAAATTGTAGAACTGTCAGCCCCAAGATTTGGTATAATCAATTTCGATGGCCACTGAAAACGAACGTCAAACCTTCCTCCCCCAAAAAAGAAAACTGTTATGTAAAATGCATAACTGACATCTGACTGTTATGTAAAATGCATAACTGAGATCTGCAAGTACTGTCGTGCTTGTGCCAAAAATGCAAGTTAATGACTGAAGTGGATCATTTACTGTGCTATTCCAATGCCCTTCAGCAGCATCTGCTTTGATTCTTTGATACCAATCAACCGAAATTTACATCTTTAATCTGTGTGCCTTCAGCTTCACAATTTCGTTCTTTTCACCCTTGAAGCTTACTCTTCTCAATCCTTGCCTCCA
>NW_015664612.1:0-470 GCF_001515625.1 Sinocyclocheilus rhinocerous
AGAACTGGCCTCGCCGCAGACTCGCCATCGAGGGTGAGACCACAGTGTGGTTAACACTGATGTTGCATTGTGAACACTTCATTTGATGGTTAATTTCCTGAAGAGTGTGTAAGCATTTGGTTTCCATCCAAGTGTTTAGCATTTTTTGCGTTCATTCAGCAACAGGCGTGTCTGAAAACTGTTTTAAATAAGATTTATAGAGTTGTTCAACCTATCTATTTTCCCTCTATATGGATGCACTGTTAATAAATGCCAAAACAATCTAGTAGACAAAACAATATAATATTTTGGCTGATCACCTTTTAGTTATTTTAAAGGGGTGGTTCATTGCGATTTCACTTTTTTAACGTTAGTTAGTGTCTAATGTTGTTGTTTGAGCATAAACAATATCTGCAAAGTTACGAAGCTGAAAGTTCAATGCAAACGGAGATATCGTCTTTTAAAATTCTGGCAGTTTAATGCCTACAAAA
>NW_015664612.1:855-1872 GCF_001515625.1 Sinocyclocheilus rhinocerous
TTAGCCAATCACAACGCACTGGGCTAGCTAACCAATCAGAGCCCATCGCCTATTTCTGAGGGAGGGGCTTCATAAAAGAAGGAAATGATCAGCCCATTTCTCAAAGAAGGGACAGAGCTGTGTGGAATAAAGGTAAAGTATGTGGAAAAATAATGCGTTTTTTAAAAAACGAAGCGTTAACACATGTTAGACTGCACCCCATAAACACAATCAAGCCTAGAAAAAACCCAGTGAATCACCCCTTTAATGTTATGGCTAAAAATAGCTGATATAAAAATTCTGTAGTTTTTAATAACTCTAAAAACAATCTTTTTTTAATGCAGCAAGTGAATTTATGAATGACAACATTATAAAAATATGATTCAAATCATATTTATTAATTGAAATAAAATAAAACAAAATTGTTACATGTAAAAAAAAAAAAAAGACAAGTAATAAAGTTTTATACATGTCAAAAAAAAAAAGACAAGTAATAAAGTTTTAAAGTTATTTAAATGTTGTTTTGACATTATTGAAAATGACAAAACACAAAATTACTAAAAATAAAATAAAGACTGCCAATATAAAAATGAAAGCTATTTCAAACTATTAAAAAACACTGTAATAGTATATAAGTAATACTGAAATTTAACAAAAAATTTTACTAAAATCAAATATTCTAACTATTTTTTATATTCAGAACATTATAGTATTCAGAATATCTATGTAGTAAGTCTGTGTAATTACTTTTATTACTTTTATATAATGGTTAATAGAAAATAATTTAGTAATTAGTAATTAATTTAGTACAAACTTTTGTACATTTGAGATGAGAAAATAATTTAGTAATTAGTAATTAATTTAGTAAAAACTTTTGTACATTTGAGATGCTCAAACTCTACAATTTTTATTAAAAATTATATTCGTTTTTTTAATTATCTAGTACAAAATATTACTTATTATATACTAATGTATATATATATATATATATATATATATATTTAATTGAGCAATTAATTGTTAAACTTAGTTAATAGG
>NW_015664613.1:0-579 GCF_001515625.1 Sinocyclocheilus rhinocerous
ACACACACGCACTCACACACACGCTCACGTACACACACACGCACGCACGCACGCACACACACACACTCACACTCACACTCAGACAGAGGTGAACACACACACACTCTCTCTCTCTCACACACACACGCACGCACACACACTCACACTCAGACAGAGGTGAACACACACACACACAGACGCACACACACACACGCACACACACACACACACACTCACACACAGACACACACACAAGAGGTGAACACACACACACACAGACGCACACACACACACGCACACACACACACACGCACTCACTCACAGACGCACACACACACACTCACAGACGCACACACTCACTCACACACACACACACACACACTTCAGAAGAGCAATTCCCAGCATTGTTCTCCCTAATCAAACCTGAATCAGCTGACCAGGATTGTGTTTCCCAAAAGCATCGTTAGCTAGCTATGGTCACAAGTTCCATTGAACTCTATTGGTAATGACAGAACTTACTACCATAGTTGCTTTTGGGAAACACTCCCCAGGGCTGCACTTCTCAAACGCATCGTGAGCTACACACACACACACACTCAC
>NW_015664614.1:0-593 GCF_001515625.1 Sinocyclocheilus rhinocerous
TATAAAGTATGCGTTCATATGTGCTTCATTTTCACTGGAGGAAACTGCTGTTGTGTGATGAGGGGTGAGCGCAGTTAAAACTTTACAGTATAGATGTGGAACCGATTGCTTCCCCATGATATTTTTTAAACCGTATTTATGTCAAAGAACTGCGCAGATGCAGATATTATAACAATCTATCGATAAACACACACCTTGTCCTCTTTATAACAATCTATCGATAAACACACCTTGTTCTCTGTTTCTTGCTCTGCGCGGCCGCAGTCTGCGGATTGAAAAAGAACGCGCTGAAAGATGGGGAGGAGCCGATCGAAGTCTGCCGCCGTTTTCAGATGAAATATAAAGGGGACTGAGGCGATCACGAATTCGTGTACAGTTTATGGAGCTAATCGCAAAATTTTTAGGGGGGCTGAGTAGTCATTTTAGGTGGGCTATAGCCCCCCTAAAAATGGCCTAGCGACACCCATGGTTGTGCTTTAGGATGCACAAATGAACAAAGGAGTCTCTCCATCAGTGTTCATTTCATTGACGAATAATTTTCATAATTTGTCAACGACATTTTTTTCACTGACGACAACGAGACGATAATGAAC
>NW_015664615.1:0-664 GCF_001515625.1 Sinocyclocheilus rhinocerous
AATATAAAAATAAATGAAATAATAAATAAAAGTTAGAATAAAAATGTTAAAAATAAATACAGAAAATAATAATTGAAGAAAAAATTTAATAAATTAATTCAGGATAAAATGATTACAAGTGAATTATATTTGTTTAATCAAATCATTTATTCCTTTATTTATTTTTCTATTACATGAAATATTACAAAAAATGGTTTTAAGTCAGTTATTTCTATCTTTTGCTGTAGTGTGTCAGTGGGAAATATCAGTTTACATTTCCAAACATTCATTTTGCCATTAATTATAATAATCCAGTGAGATTTTTGTTTGCACAAGGAGTCTGACAGCAGCCAGTGCTCCACACAGAGATCTGATCTGATCATCATCAGTCTGTCTGGAATGACATGAAGAAACAGAACAAACTGAGACAGACTCAATCAAGAAGAACTGTGGCAACGTCTCCAAGACGCTTCAAGAAACCTACCTGCAAAGCTCCCTGAAAAACTATGCAACTATGAAGTAAGTGCACCGAGGGCAAAAGCTGCTTTAAACACAAAGGATGCTCACAACTGAGAGCAAAAGCTGCTTTAAACACAAACGATGCTCACAACAAATGTTGATTTTATTTAGTTAATAGAACTTAATTGATAAATGAAATCTATTTATGACATTATTTTTGACAGCA
>NW_015664616.1:0-519 GCF_001515625.1 Sinocyclocheilus rhinocerous
AGGAAAACACAGGGAACCATTTTACCAATGATATCTTTATATTGAATCAAGCATTCTTCTTGAACCATGGACTAGGAACACCTTGTCCAGAAGAAATAATTGGCCCTGAAGTCTAAATCATCGATACTGACCTAAACAAATGTCTCCTTGAAGAAGGAGTGTTACATTGTTGGATTGATGCTGAGGCTGCTGTTGGCATGCTGATGTGGCTTTGAAGGTGGACCGGGTCAATAGACAGGGTCAATCAATTTTTCTTCTCTTTTTCCTATTTGTTTTTTTTTCTCTCTCTCTCTTTCTTGTTTTTACAGATGCTTATCTAAACAATTATCTTTCCTCTACACTTTTCTTCACAGTGGTGTTCAGCTAATGGGCTGAAACTGCCCTCTGTAAACGCTTTCTGATAGTGGGCTGATAATGTTAGGTCACTGTAGTTAATCTAAGTTCCATCATACCGAACGCCGTCCCTCGCACATGACTCCAAAATGGGTGTAATGTTTCCCACACTGATTTTAAATTCCC
>NW_015664617.1:0-645 GCF_001515625.1 Sinocyclocheilus rhinocerous
CTGCAGTGGGCAACGGGTAAGAGGTGGTACACTTTCTACAAATACATGCTGCTTGGTGTGATAGATAGATAGATAGATAGATAGATTGTTGATAGATAGATAGATTGTTGATAGATAGATAGATAGATAGATAGCTATGCTCATGCCACTGTCGTGCGAGCAAACACTCTCTTGCATGCACATCCTTATGCAAGGCATAATCTTTGTCCTCAAAACCTTAGCAAACAGATGGTAAGTGATGCAGCTAAAAGGACAAAAGAGATTGATTTGGGATTTTTTCATTTATTTTTAAATAATTTTGTATATTTTAAAACATTTTTCTCATATTTTTCAGCCATATATACTGAATATATATAATGAATTTAAGCAAATTCTTTTAAAATATGAATATTACTGTTTATATATATTTGCAGCTAGACTTTTTTTCTCATACACTCTGAATCTTTGATATTCTCTATAATCGTTGAAATCTTTTTCATTGCCAAGTACAATTTGGAGTTTTTTTTTGTTTGTTTTGTTTTTTTATGGAATATATGTATCATATAATTGCAATGTTTGAAAACACTACTACATAATCTCATAATTTTATAAAATAAAAATAAAAAGTTTTTTTTAAATGAGAAACAGATTGCAATTTAGTTTGCC
>NW_015664618.1:0-174 GCF_001515625.1 Sinocyclocheilus rhinocerous
GGCTGGAAAGCCAAGGGAGGGCTCATCCGCGATTTGAAGCCGGGACCTCTCGCACCCTAAGCGACAATCATACCCATAGACCAACGAGCCACAGGGTGCCATGTGCACCCGTAGTTTAGATTTTTGAGAAACTCTGATCTGCTGTGTCTTCACTGGCTTGGTCTGCCTTCCCAA
>NW_015664619.1:0-327 GCF_001515625.1 Sinocyclocheilus rhinocerous
TTACTAAAACTTTAACTAAAATTTAAAGGAAAATGGAAAATACAGAAATAAAATATGTAAAAAAAAAAATTTTTAAACATCTGCAATAAAAGTGGCTTAAAAATACTTCTGACACCAGGGTTTTTATAGTTAACTAAAACTACAAACATTAAAAAAATGATTAAAAGTTATTTGGAATAAAAGAAATATTAACTGAAATAAAGACAATTATTTCAAAAACTTATTTTAGCTAATTTCTCATTTTAATTTAGTTTAATTGACGTATGAAAAGAACTAAAACAAAAACTGAAGAAAAAAATAAAAAACGAATAAAAATGACGAAATCAA
>NW_015664619.1:405-588 GCF_001515625.1 Sinocyclocheilus rhinocerous
AAAAAAAAAAAAAATTCAAAATATAAAAAAAAAAACAATACAGTCTGCAATAAAAGTGGCCGAAAAAGACCCTTACGGCACCAGGGTTACTATAGTTTTATTCAATTAAACCTACAACCTTAAAAAATTAGCATTTTATGTTATTTGAAATAAAACAAATGTCAATAAAATAATATATTTAAC
>NW_015664620.1:0-370 GCF_001515625.1 Sinocyclocheilus rhinocerous
ATATATATATATAAACACTGTATATACATATATATATGTATATATGTATATATATATTTCATATACAGTATATATGTGTGTGTGTGCGTACTACCATTCAAAAGCTCAAAAGTAACATTTCAGAATTTTTTTTTAATATTATTATTCAGCAAGGATGCAATAAATTGACCGAAAAAACAAACAAACCAAAAACAAACATTCGCATTGTAAGATATTTGTTTCAAATAAATAGTGTTCTTTTCATTTTAACTTTCTATTGATTGTACAATCTAAATTGAAAATAAAATGAAAAAATGAAGTAGCACAACTGTTTTCAATAATAATTAGTGCTGTCAAATGATTAATCGCGATTAATCACATCCAAAATAAA
>NW_015664620.1:403-516 GCF_001515625.1 Sinocyclocheilus rhinocerous
AATCACGATTAATCACATCCAAAATAAAAGTTTTTGTTTACATAATATTGTGTGTATACTGTTGTATATTATTATGTATATATAAATACAAAAACATGCATGTATATATTTAA
>NW_015664621.1:0-514 GCF_001515625.1 Sinocyclocheilus rhinocerous
CTGGTTGATATTGTTGTTCCATTATGAGCTGCACTTTATCTTCAGAGGGAGGAACTGTCTTGGAAGACCGCAGTATCATGAGCTGTTCATGCAGTGATCTTGTTAAGCTTAGTCCGCTGTGATGATGACTTTTTACTATTCTGCCCTCATAGAACGTGACTGTACTCCATTAGACAGATAGCAAACATTTAGAATAAAGTCCCAAGGCGTTCTTTTCTTGGTGATTATCCTTTACTATAAAACTGAAAATATAGAAAATGCAATATGTAAATACATTACAAGAAAACATAATTGCAATTATCCTGTTTGATAACAGTCAACTGTTTGCTCTAATTTACAACCGTTCTCTTCAATAACTGTGTTTGTTTTAACATCAAAGAAAGTCAAATCACTTGTTACATTCAAACCTCCATAACAACTTGAGTAAGATTGTAACTACTTACAGTCAAATGTTTTCCAGAGCTAAACCGTTAAAAGATCGCATTTCTGAGCTGTGCTGCGTCATCATTCCTTC
>NW_015664622.1:0-605 GCF_001515625.1 Sinocyclocheilus rhinocerous
TTTTCTGAAATTAATCGCGATTAATCCCACCTAACGTTAAAGTTTATTAGCATTAAACTATAAAAAAATATAAATACATCATAATAAATACTATAAAAGTATATAAACAATACTAAAATAACACTGCTGCACAGTCCAATTCACAAACAAATGACTCTTTTGAACTGATTCTTTTAAGGACTCAGTCAAAAAGACTCATGAATCATGCCGCGTTTGTATCATGACTATAAACTAGTGCTTGTCTATCGATTAACTAAAAAAATAACTAATTAATCGCACATTTTTTCTGAAATTAATCGCGATTAATCCCACTTAACGTTAAAGTTTATTAGCATTAAACTATAAAAAAATATAAATACATCATAATAAATACTATAAAAGTATATAAACAATACTAAAATAACACTGCTGCACAGTCCAATTCACAAACAAATGACTCTTTTGAACTGATTCTTTTAAGGACTCATTCAAAAAAAAAAAAAAAACTAATCGCACATTTTTTCTGAAATTAATCGCGATTAATCCCACTTAACGTTAAAGTTTATTAGCATTAAACTATAAAAAAATATAAATACATCATAAATAAATACTATAAAAGTATATAA
>NW_015664623.1:0-572 GCF_001515625.1 Sinocyclocheilus rhinocerous
ACTCTGATTGACTACCATAGTAAGTGGCCTGAAGTGGCATTTACTACTTTGATCACAACTCAAAATGTTAAGTTTTTGACATCTGTTTTTGGTCAATTTGGAAATCCTCAGTACCTTGTGTCTGACAATGGATGTCAATTCCGTTCAGTGGAGTTTGCTGAGTTTCTGAAAAAGAGAGATATTCAGCATATACGTACATCAGTCTATCATCCAGCTGCAAATGGTGCCATTGAGAGATTTCACCGTGTGCTCAAGAGCTGTATTCAATCTGCTATTGTGTCTGGGAAGCCATGGAACCCAATAGTAACACAATTTCTTCAAGTTTACCGTGCTACTCCGCATTCTGTTACTGGACTATCTCCATTTGAGTTATTCTGTGGTAGGAAAATGCGTACTTGTCTGAACATCCTTCCTCCTCCTGTAACCAGCAAAAGTGTTAGTCAGAAAGTATCCCTGTCACAAAAGAAAATGAAGCATATACGGATTCTAGACGAAGAGCTCGTACCCCTAACTTCAAACAGGTAGATGAAGAGCTCGTACCCCTAACTTCAAACAGGGAGATTGGGTGCGTA
>NW_015664624.1:0-363 GCF_001515625.1 Sinocyclocheilus rhinocerous
ATTTTGAGAGGCTAATAGACTATTATTAAATTTCACTAATAGATTCTGTTCATTTTAAAATTATTTCTAAATGCATGAATTCTGTTAGAAGACAATAAACAAAGAACGGTAACATAAACGGAGGGACAAGACAGTTCAGAAGAAGGTAACAGAAACAAAGAAACGGAGGGACAAGACAGTTCAGAAGAAAGTAACAGAAACAAAGAAACGCAGGGACAAGACCGTTCAGAAGAAAGTAACAGAAACTGAGGGACAAGACAGCTCAGAAGAAGGTAACAGAAACGCAGGGACAAGACCGTTCAGAAGAAAGTAACAGAAACAGAGAGACAAGACAGCTCAGAAGAAGGTAACAGAAACAAAGAA
>NW_015664625.1:0-1355 GCF_001515625.1 Sinocyclocheilus rhinocerous
CCACTCCAAAGAACCGCTGAAGAACCTTTTTTTTTAGAGTGTACTTGTATTTCATCAAATCAATTTTTATACTTATATTTCATCAAATATTATATTATATTAAATATCATATTTCATCAAATATACAGTTAGGTAACAAGGGTGCATTTGAAGTTAAATCCAGAATTGCTTTCTTATTGCTATTTTTGAGCAGTTGCTTAGCTGCATATGTTTTTTTTGTTTGTTTTTTTTTTTGCTAAAAATAATTAGCTTTAGTTTATTTTATGAAATTGTTATTTCAAGAGTCTTCACTGAACTCCTCCCAAAGATCTTTTGGAGATATTAGTTATGTAGCCTTTCTCATTTGTACAAATCTCCAGATATTTCAGCACTGAACTGAGAATGGCTCTAGTAGGCGAACAATCCTTTTGTAACTCTTTGAGATCTTAAGAAGAATTACTGGTGGTAGCGAGAATGATCTCTAAAATGCTGAAAACCCAGACTGGTCTATTGTTTACACGTAGGTATAAGTGTGTAACATATACAGCTATAAAACATACATTTTTGTATGTTTTCATTGATGCTAAAATTTGGACGTTTTGAAATATTTAAAACAAACATTATTACGTATTTAGAGCTAAAACAGTCAAATATTTACCAATCATTATATCATAAAAATATTTGTATTGATACACTTTTCTCGATAAACCATTTAGAGTTTTAGATCCCTTAACCCTACTGTCAAACATAATAATTTTATAGACCTTATGCATCAGAGAAACAAGTGTGCAGCCAGCATATATAAAACATAATAGACCAAAATGTTTAGTAACAATATATCATTAAAAAGATATGTTGAGTCACTAATCCCACTCCTACCTCTAAACCTAACCATAACCATTTCTTAAAAATATGTACAAGACAAGTGCTATCACAATTTATTTATTACAAAACGTCAAAAGCGGCATTTCTTTCAGCTTTTGAACACAAAAGAAGATCTTTGAAGAACGATGTGTAATCAAACAGTTGACAGTAGACATTGACTTCCATAGTATTTATGGTAATATATAATTGTATATAATATAATATTTACATGTATATAATATAATATTTACAGGCTGTAAAAACCACATCATAAGATACATTTCAGTTAGATCGCTAATCATCCATGAGCCATTGAAATTTGTACTCGATGACTGCCGCTTGCTGCTATATTTATATCTTGTTTATTGGATGTCCTCAAAAAGAGGTTGTCACATTTAGCTACTTAAAGGAAATCCTTAAAAATTATATAAAAGTCTAAGGCTGATGAAAAGCAGGGTAACTTTTTGAGCAATTTTGCCAGGCAACTTTTTTGAGCAATGTTGCTTGGGCAC
>NW_015664626.1:0-630 GCF_001515625.1 Sinocyclocheilus rhinocerous
CAGAACCACCAAGGTGCCCTTTAATGATTTGCCTATAGTCTGTAGCGTTTGGACCTGTAGTGTGAGTTGTTCTCTCAGCTCGGGCATCTCAGTCGGGATCTCCCTTACATGTTGCCTCAGGGTAGACAGGCTCACGGAGTTGACGCTGGTCACTCCCAGGTTAAACAGGGTTCCAACAGCAGCAGCAGCTCCGAGCAAGGCCCCCAGGAATCGTTTGTCACGCCTGTTATGTCCGCTTAGCTCTGCTTGAGTGACAGTCATTTTCTGCAACTGAGAGAGCATGTGTTTGATATCGGCTTCTGCGTGAGCGAGGGTATTCTCAGTCCATTGGGCACCTGCCCAACTGTAGTGTGCAGCTGCCCGGGGATAATGTGTCCGGTAGACATTTCGGGGGTCGAGTCGGACGTACACCTTCTGGGTGTGGGGGTCGAGTCGTACACCTTTTGGGCGTGAGTCCTAAAGTTGGTCACAAGAAGTCCAGGTTGGTCCGCAATGCCTGATGCTGGACCTGGTGATGTGATATTGGGTTGCGACTGTCCGCTGTTTGGCTGGAGGCACAGGATGGTGAGCCACAGCAACATCCTTATACAGAGAAGAAGAAAGACAGTGGATCAGTGGTGGAGAGACTTA
>NW_015664627.1:0-690 GCF_001515625.1 Sinocyclocheilus rhinocerous
GGCAGCCTCTTATGGTTTATCTCAGTGTCAATGCAATTCCAGCTGAGTTTGCTTCTACAATAATAAAAAGATTATATACTTTACAATGTTTCAGGTGTTAAGGGGATTTTTCACCTGTATGACTTTCTTTCTTCTGTGGAACATAAAAGAAGATATTTTGAGAAGTTGTCTCACTGTTTTCTTTTTTCTTTTTTTTTTTTTTAACATGCAATGGAAGTCAATGGTAACTAAAACTGTTTGGTTACCAACATTCTTCAAAATATCTTCTTTTGTGTTCTGACAGTTTTTCAAAAATTTCTTCGTTTGTGTTCCACAGAAGAAAGAAAATCATACAAGTTTGGAATAACAAGAGAGTGAGTAAATGATGACAGAATTTACATTTTTGTGAACTATTTAAAGTACACTGGCATTTAAAGGTTTTGGCTTCAACATTTTCTTTTTATTAATTTATTATTTAATTCAGCATGGATGCATTAAATTGATCAAAAGTGACAGTGAAGTAATTTTATAAAATATTTATTTTTCATATAAATATTGTTCTTTTGAACTTTCTATTCATAAAAGAATCCTGAAAAATGTATTACAGTATATATAATATATATGAAGAGTTTATTTGCAAAAACAGACAACTCCGTTTTTTTATTTATTTCAAAAATCATGTTTTTTATTATGTTATCATGTTTTTATTGT
>NW_015664628.1:0-230 GCF_001515625.1 Sinocyclocheilus rhinocerous
TGAGCACTGAGAACTGATCGCGCGCTGTATATGAGAACTGAAGAACTGAAGTGTGCACGAGAGAGAGCACTTCTATCAGCGCGATTCGGCTTATCCCGCCTTCACTAACTTTAAGTTAAAGGAGGGGTAAGTGATTTCTGGTAGCCAATGTTGATATTTCAAATCACCAAAACAAACACGCCCCTACCCCAAAAGGGTATCGCCCCTATTTTGATAGCTTCGCCCCACAC
>NW_015664628.1:373-618 GCF_001515625.1 Sinocyclocheilus rhinocerous
TACTATAGAACTCATTATAATCAGTGATGCTGTCTACACTGGATGCGGCGCGGCACGACCGACACGACACCTGACAGAAAACTGCTGATGCATTCTATTTATTACATGTTGACACAAATTTCAAATGATTTTCAACGGTCGTTTTATCGCGTCCAGACAGACTTTAGCAGTTTAGCTGTTGCCGCGCGGCGTGACAACATTCACGTCCGGTGTAGACATGGTGTTACTCACCTATCGAGAAGAAA
>NW_015664629.1:0-1286 GCF_001515625.1 Sinocyclocheilus rhinocerous
TATGATTAATTATTCATATTTCCCCTTTGAGCTGATTCACTACACCACGGCGGAGCAGACGGAGCAGAAGACCACCAGAGCCAGACAGCAGACCACCACGGCGGAGCAGAGGACCACCAGGGCAGAGCAGACGGAACAGAAGACCACCAGGGCAGAGCAGACGGAACAGGTGGAGCAGAAAACCACCACGACGGAGCAGAGACCCCTGGTAGAGACTGGGACCTAAGGAAAACTGAGACACAAGAAACAGAGAGAGCATATACGGTCTCAAGGACTGAGGCAGGGGACACACGAAGTTCATAAATATTCTCTCTGGTGACAACTGAGAGGGCAGACAGTTCATAAGTAAGCTCACTGACCAAAACTGGACTGGCAGACAGTTCAAAATTTGACTCATTGACTGGAACTGGACAGAAAGATGCGTTCATAAATGTGTTCACAGATTGAAACTGAACAAGCAGACAATTCTAAATCAGGCTCTTTGGTTGAAAAGGAAAAGACGTATGGTTCAAAATTATACTCATTGACTGAGACAGGATAGATAGACCGTTCAAAAACAGGCTTTCTGACTGAAACTGGACAGGCAGACAGTTCATAAACGGACTCCCAAACTAGGGCTGGCAAGACAGACAGTTCAGACACATTTGGGGGAACAGAACAAACAGACAGTTCATGAATTTTCTCTATGGCAGTGACGGGGTTAACAGGACAATCATGGAGTGCATTTATAGTTTCTGGGCTCATAACTGGATTAATGGGGCAGATAACAGGTTCCTTGTTTGGAACTGGACAGACAGATGGTTCAACATCTGACTCATTAGGGGAAATGGGACAGACAGACAATTAAAAAACAGATGCATAGGTTGATCTTGGACAGACTGACAGTTCATGATCAGACTGATTGACAGAAACTGGCAAGACAGAGAGTTCAAAATCAGCATATAGACGGACAGACAGATCACAATCAGCCTCCATGGCTGATTCAGAACAGGACGAGATTCGGAGATGGCCTCATCTCCGGTTCAGAGCACAGTAAGAGTTCACTGACGGCCTCCATAGCCGTGACAGGACAGGATGAGGATTCACAGACGGCCTTCATAGCCGTGACTGGACGGGCAGAGAGTTCACAGACGGCCTCCATAGCCGTCACAGGACAGGCAGAGAGGAGAGTTCACAGACAGCCTTCATAGCCATGACAGGACCAGTGTTAGGCAGTAACGCATTACTTAGTACTTAGTAATGCGTTACTGTAATTTGATTACTTTTTTTAGTAACGGAGTAATTTA
>NW_015664630.1:0-213 GCF_001515625.1 Sinocyclocheilus rhinocerous
ACATTTGTGCCACAGTTGAAGCTGTTGAAAGTGTGGTTGTGGTTGCTAAAGTTGTTGTTGCATCAATGGTTGTTGAAAAGTCAGGCATAGTTGATGTAATTCCATCGTTTGCCAAAATTGGTACTGTAGCTGAGGATGTTGGAGGGATGGTTGTGGAAGCCAAAGTTGTTGTTGCATCAGTAGTAGTTGTGGTGTCAGGCAGAGTTGTGGTTG
>NW_015664630.1:489-617 GCF_001515625.1 Sinocyclocheilus rhinocerous
CCGTTGTTGACATTGGTGCTATAGTTGAGGATTTTGGAGGGGTGATTGAGGAAGCAAAAATTGTTGCATCAGTAGTTGTTGTCGTGTCAGACAGAGTTGTGGTTGATGCATCAGTAGTTGACATTAGA
>NW_015664631.1:0-985 GCF_001515625.1 Sinocyclocheilus rhinocerous
CGAAATCCAGTCATTTCAATAGGAATCCATGCAATTGGGAATTTTACACGAGGCAAACAATTTCCCCAAGCAGATTTCGTTGGTCATGGGAATTTGGCGTGTTAACCACGCCAATGGAAAGCTGCTTGGTGTAAAAGTGACTTCTTCGTGAGCTGTGCTTTATACATTGCTACACATTTTTGCCGACAAAATTTCACCAAAATGTTGCTAATACGACTGCACCTTAAGGGGGCTTTCACACCACCAATTCAGTTCAAAACAGAGCACAGAGCACAGTCCACGTACCGCGGTACCAAACTAACTGTAGGAACTGGTCTGAGTTTGGTTACAATGGGACCGTGGTGTGATTCGCATCAATATGAAAGCAATTCGAACTTGGATACAAACAACAGTGAGTATGTAGTGCAATCGTGTAGAGCAAGTGCAATTAAAGTCGCAATTGAATGGCTCGCAATAAATTGTCTCCTCAAAAGAGTCTGATTTTCAAGAAGCAGAAAGCTGCCTTCATGTGACGCACATAGACGCAAGCATCGTTCAATAGCACCAAATTAATAATAAAACACAATATATTGGTAATATGCTTGTTTGTGACACAAAATGAAAGCAAATGCACCAAGGTTTGATAAAATCAAGCGATTCCGAAACCAGACCAATGCCGCGGGGGAAGCCAGGAACAATCACACTTGGATTCGGACCGCAGCAAATGTGCCCAGTGTGAAAGCCCCCTAAATTTTCAAATCTAATTTCAATTTGTAATGTAGTTTAACTTGTAATCTAGTCTTCTTGTAGCTGTACAGTACAGTAGAGCGTGGCGCTAACAATGCCAAGATCATGGGTTCGATTACTAGGGAATCAAGAACTGAAATCTGAAATAAAATGTGTACCTTGAATAAAGCGTAAGTTGCTTTGGATAAAACCGTCTGCCAAAAACATAAAAATTTATAAAAAAATGTAGTAGGACTGGTTTGCTAGTTCATCGACATCA
>NW_015664632.1:0-784 GCF_001515625.1 Sinocyclocheilus rhinocerous
TACATCCAGAGTGAGGAAAAGGGCTCAGAAAATCACTCTGAATCCATCACATCCAAGCCATCTCCTTTTTGAACTTTTGACATCTGGTCGGCGTTACAGAGCACCAAATACCAGGACACAAGAACAGTTTCTTTCCCCAGGCAATCTACCTCACGAACAGTTAATGTTCTCCCATTGTGCAATTAAAGTATGTGCAATAACCTTATACTTATTTATCACCCTAAACCCTAGTACATCCCTACAATATACTTATTTATCACCCTAAATCCTAGTACATCCCTACAACTTTATTTTATTTTATTCTATTCCTATTCTAGCTATAGCACACCTGTACATACAATTTATTCTTTTTTTGTGGTTTATATTTATGCATGAGTATTTTATTCACATCTTATTTTTATTATCTGTGTGTTGTTGTTGTTTCCGTGTACTGGAAGCTTGTGACACTATAACAAATTCCTTGTATGTATGTGCAAACTTGGCAATAAAGCTATTTCTGATTCTGATTCTGATTTAAGAATGGAAACATGCATGGATGAACCATTCACAATAAGATCAATAACATGCATTTATGAAATAGGTACATTTTCATATGCCTATTTTCAGTGATTAACAATGTAATTATCTTTAACACGTTATTATGTAGTGACAGTTTTATAAAAATGATTAAGTCACTAAAAATTAAGAATATAATCAGGGTTAAAGGTAGGGCTGGGCAAAAAAAATCGATTTTCCGATTAATCGTTTTTTTTAAATGACGTTGATTTGATATCGATTCTCAAAA
>NW_015664633.1:0-559 GCF_001515625.1 Sinocyclocheilus rhinocerous
TCAGAAGAATTAGCAAAAGTAGAAATGGTTCCACTTCCTAGTTCTGTTTTCGACTTCTCAACTGGAATGTGTCAGAAATTCAAAAGTTTGAGGTCAGTAAGATTTGTTTTGTTTTGGTTTGTTTTTTGTTTGTTTATTTTTTCAGCAAGAATGCATTCAATTGATCAAAAGTGACAGTAAAGACATTTAGAATGTTAAAAAGATTTGGTGGGAAAAAAGAAAAAAAAAGAAATGCTGTTTCTTCAGCAGCAAATCAGCATATTATGATTTCTGAAGCATCATGTGACACTGAAGACTGGAGAAATGGCTACATTTAGAATGCATGCATTCATTTACACAACAACAGATTTTTGGGAGCCTGAAAACGCAAAAGTTCGATACCAGGTTTCAAAGTGCACGGTTTTGAAAACAATAGCATTATTGTCTTCGTGTAAACTACAAAAACAAGAATTTGTGAAAACGGTCATGCGCATGCATATTACGCGGTCAGTCTATAGTTATGTGGGCAGGCACGGAGTGTTTCTTTACAAAGTGACATCGCCCACTACTGGCCTGGCAT
>NW_015664634.1:0-180 GCF_001515625.1 Sinocyclocheilus rhinocerous
AGTGCGCGCGACGTCGTTTCGCGTGGCGGTGTGCACGACATTTTTAATAACTTTCCGCGCAGCTCCGCTTCCGAAGATGTACGAGTTCAAAGCGACTCTAGCCAAACATGCACGTCTCTGCCGGCATTTGTGTGAAACAGAAGCAGTTAATGTTAAGTTCAGTCACACACACACACACAG
>NW_015664634.1:411-514 GCF_001515625.1 Sinocyclocheilus rhinocerous
AACGGGTTGTAATTCATACATACACAGCCTCTCCAGCCTCTCTGTAAATGAACCGTTTATGAATTGCACTTTTCTGAGAATAGAATATTGAAGTGGAGATCGC
>NW_015664635.1:0-539 GCF_001515625.1 Sinocyclocheilus rhinocerous
TATAATGACTAATGAAGAAAAGGCAGAGGAGTTAGTAGAAGCATTTGTTAAGGTTCAACTTCATAGTAATAATAATATATCGGAAAGTATGAAATTACAGAGGGAACACATTTTGAAAGAATCCTAATGTGTTGGTTCGAAAAGTGCCATCTGGATGCACATTGGATACAGATTTTACAATGTATGAACTGAAGCAGGTGTTACACGGGGTGAAACATACATCGCCAGGAAAAGACGAAATATGTTATGAAATGATAAAACATCTTTCAGATGTGTCTCTGAACATTATTTTAGAGTTTTTTAATAAGATATGGGAGTTAGGAAAAGTTATGAAATAAACATCTTTCAGATGTGTCTCTGAACATTATTTTAGAGTTTTTTAGTAAGATATGGGAAACACGGAGTAATAATTCCAATTGGAAACCTGGAAAGGACACTCAAAAGCATCAAATTATAGACCAATTTCTTTAACGTCTAATTTATGCAAAGTGATAGAGAGAATGATAATTAGCCGATTAAATTATGTAATAGAAAAGAAA
>NW_015664636.1:0-883 GCF_001515625.1 Sinocyclocheilus rhinocerous
CAAAATCTTCTTTTGTGTTCAACAGAAGAAAGTCATTTGGAACGACATGAGGGCGAGGAAATGATTTTTCCTGCTAATTTATTAGCAGTAAATTTCCAGCAGTCTAGCTCAAAATCAATGATTTTCTATGTGACAAAAATGCATTATTAAGTTTGTTGCATTTGTCATGAATTCAGTAATATCTAGCAGTATTTGTTTCTGTCCTGTTTTATTTATTCATTTATTTACACCAATTGAAGGCCCTATAACCCATCAAATATTCATTTATTTACTCCAACTGAAGGCCCTATGACCTATCAAAACATTCAAGGGGGAATTTGTGGGCTGGATGGGCTCGATTTGTCCAGGGCCAAATTCTAACCCCAGTCCAGTCCCCACCCCTGAACATGATTTTACATTTTATGATTGCAACTCATACCCCCCCTCCACTGAACGTGATTTTGAGGGGGCCCCCATAGCAAATTCAGTGCACAGTGCACAATAAATTTTGATATGAGTATCTGAGATGACACGAACTCTGAATCAATATACAAAACTACCATTTTTTCCTTACATAAATATCATTTTAATCACAAGATATAAGTCGTGGGGAAGTCGTGGCCTAATGGTTAGAGAGTCGGACTCGTAACCCAAAGGTTGTGGGTTCGAGTCTCGTACCGGTAGGGATTGTAGGTGGGGGGAGGGCATGTACCACGCTCTCTGCCTCCTTCAATACCACGACTGAGGTGCCCTTGAGCAAGGCACCGAACCCCCAACTGCTCCCCGGGCGCCGCAGCAAAAAAATGACTACCCACTGCTCCGGGTGTGTGTTCACGGTGTGTGTGTGTGTTCACTGCTGTGTGTGTGCACTTTGGATGGGATAAATGCAGAGCACTAATTCCGA
>NW_015664636.1:913-1022 GCF_001515625.1 Sinocyclocheilus rhinocerous
CCCTCACTTAATGTCACGTCACTTAATCATTGCTGTTATTAACCATATGTTCACCATTTCTGCCTGAATACATGTCATTAATTAACTGCATGATTTGAATCAACCTAGA
>NW_015664637.1:0-511 GCF_001515625.1 Sinocyclocheilus rhinocerous
TCTTGATATGCCACACCTGTGAGGTGGATGGATTATCTCGATTATCTTATGCTCACTAACACTTCGATACCGTTTCAAGATGGCAGACACGTCAACGTATCCTGAGTGGTCGAATAGGGCATCTATACATATCTATGACGAAAACACTGTATGACAGATGGATCGCTTTTATTTAGTTTTTCCTTTTTTATTCAAAATATTCACACACTTGCTTACCATGTCATCAACTATCTGATATTTCGATTCACAAATACATGTAAGTGTGTGTTGTGTCGTTTAAAAACCGTCATAATTGAGCTTGATCGTGATCTATAACTTGAGACGGGCGCCGCCATGTTTGTTTGCGCTGCAGTTCAGAGAGTCCTCTTATTTTATTTTCGATCCGATACCGATATTTTCAAGCCCAGTATCTTTTATATTATTAAAAGAATATAATCAGTAATTTACCGATATTAGTATCTTTTATATTATTAAAAGAATATAATCAGTAATTATACTCACTTAATATTAG
>NW_015664638.1:0-249 GCF_001515625.1 Sinocyclocheilus rhinocerous
TTGACGTCATTGAATTTCAGTCGGAGTTGTGCGACACTCAATCGCTGTTTATGGATACCATAGGAATTAATGAAAAATGCCGTAAGCTATATCCCACCTGTCGCAAAAAGTCAGCGACTTCTCTTATAAAATAAAAAATTTTTCGGTGTAAACTCTAAAAATAGTCCAATCCAAAAGTATTGCTTAGTGTAAAACATGTTGGAGATTAGCTGATAGGCTGTCGATTCATTAAATGATAAGCTGTTTCCT
>NW_015664638.1:259-536 GCF_001515625.1 Sinocyclocheilus rhinocerous
ATTGGGAAACGTTCTGTGTGTTCGTGATGGTGATTTTAGTTACATTGTTCTGCCATTAGATGGCAACAAAAGACAAGTTTTTACAAGTCAGCATTAAAGACATTTATATTGAAAAGACTGAAATGCAAGGAAGTTATTTTTTCTTTCAACAACAGCTTGTAAGACGCAACCAACAAATGCACAGATCAGCCCTGTCATCAGAAATCACCCTTAAGCCAACAAACGATAGTACGACAAAGATATCGCTTTCCTCAGCGGATATTCAAACTAATGTTTT
>NW_015664639.1:0-562 GCF_001515625.1 Sinocyclocheilus rhinocerous
CTTGGCTCAACCAATCAGAATCAAGGACTGGAACTATCCGTTTTACAATAAAACTTAAAACGGTTAAAAAAAGTTTTCATTATTTGAAATAAAGCTAAAATAAAATACAAATATTAGATTAAAAACTTAACTTGGCTAAACTTAAAACAAGCTGAAGTACTAAAATTATTAAAACGTAAATAAAAAAAATAAATTAAGCTAAACAAATATTTTTTTTTAAAGAATTTTTTTTCAGATTCTGTCGCTTTATGACACAATAGTGCAACGAAAGACCGCCTCTGCAGAATCAGATCAACGCCTACTTCTACATCATCACGTCTTTGGCTCCGCCCACTGATGCATTAGTGAGATGAGAAGGAGAGAAGAGAAATACAGGATCACTGGACTAAAAATATCTACCAAAGGATCCTGATGCTAGGAAAAGTGCGTATTTATTTTCAACTATGTGGATGCCTCAGCAAAGCATTGTTTGTTTGTTCGGTACATTTCACTGTGAATTCTTTGGTAAATCAGTTTCGCAGTCTACACTGCACAATGAATCTCTTATTTACATCATGTTTGC
>NW_015664640.1:0-631 GCF_001515625.1 Sinocyclocheilus rhinocerous
CCATCCAGGTACTGACCAGGCTCAACCCTGCTTAGCTTCAGTGGCAAGCAGTCTTGGGCTGCAGGGTGATATGGCTGTAGCTATGTGGTTTTTGAACACATAAGTTAAATGATTCATTGACTAATTTGTCGCCAACTACTGACAATAGCTGCGCCCAATTCACAAACTTATGCACTATTCTATTCCATTTTGTAGTATTAACAATGTAAACAGAGTATTCTTGGAACACTGCTTGACCAATCATCTTAGAGGATTGAAACTAAATGTTGTACTGAGTCCACGTCTGTTCAAAAAGTTGCGGTCAGTGGGTTTGAAAAATCAGCTTTATCATGACAGAAACAAAATACATTATAAATTATGTTAAAATAGATAACTGATATTTTAAATTGCAATTATTTCACTATATTAATTCTTTTACTGTACTGTAGCAGCCTTGGTGAGGACTTTTTTCTTGATGAACATTTGAGAATTTTCTTAAAATAAAACCTTTTGAACAGTAAACAATGGCACTTTTGGTTACATTTTATGCTGTGATTTTATCAGAAAAACTATTTGTAATAGAAATTTGTCATAGAAAATATTATAATAAATTATTAAAGAATGCAAAAATACACTGCAATTTTATTTTTAT
>NW_015664642.1:0-569 GCF_001515625.1 Sinocyclocheilus rhinocerous
GTGTAACACTGATGTGGAGAGGAGAGTGATGGTCTCTCTCTTTTTTTTTTCTTTTTTTTTCTTCTGTCAACTAAATGTTTTCATGCCAATTCTTCCGAGACCTTTAGGTATAGTGAAGTTAATAACTTGTTAACCTGTTTCTCAGCTTTTTTTTGTTGATTATGTGAATATTTATGTAATATTTGGTTAGGAAATATAATAAATAAATGAGAACGTTCAGTGTAACTGCCATAATGATAAATGCACATTGAGAAACATTTCACTTTCTTCCAGCTGTATTTTTCTTTTCTCTGTATTACTCGGTATATATGTGACCTGTGCTGGCAAAATAAGTTTGAATGCGCACAGGCTACTTACGAGCTACAGGCAAAACAAGTGAGATGTCAATTTTGGTTGAATGAGGTTTTCACAAAAATGAGTTCATAAAGCTCTCGTCTAGTGATCCTAATGCTCCACATAGCAGTTAAACATCTAAAAATGCCTTTATTAGTGTGCTTTCTAAAGTTTTCAGTTTTTCTGCTCACTACTTGACAACCGGTGCTTCCCCTCAGCACAAGTTTGGTATTGCT
>NW_015664643.1:0-2321 GCF_001515625.1 Sinocyclocheilus rhinocerous
ATGCTCTCTATTTACACGACATACGGCCTCCTAACCCCCAAAAAAACGCCCCTGAAGGCAAACTCTCAGATCTTTGGACGAACCATCTTTTCATAACATGTTTATGGCAGCCTTGTTGACCTCCAAACTGGCTTTAAATAGAAATATTTAACTAGCTGTTTACCAAGAATCAATAAAAAAACTTTTTTAATGTCAGCTACACTCAAATCAGTCAATAAATGGTGTAGGATTTACTTTCAATTTTGATTTTGCTAGTAAATTTAACCAATAATTACCAAGAAATTCCAAGTCACACATTCTTGTAAAACGTACTCCAATAATATTAAATTTTTTTTTTTTTTTTACAATGTATATGCACTGCAAAAATCATTATTAAGCAATATTTTTGGCTTGTTGTCCAGTAAAAATATCTAAAGCCTTAACATCTAAAGCAAACTTTATACTTTTTATAAAGGGAAAGATCTGTAGAATTATGTGGAATGAATTACAATTTGGTAAAGTTGTAGTAAACAGCTGAGACTACTAGATTAAAACCAAGATTTAGATCAAAGCATGATCAAATTAGTCAAAATACTTAATAATCAAACATACAATGGACCAGTTGTCACGGAGTCACCAGCCACACACTTGAACAGAATCACCTGACTTCTAATTGGCACCACCTGCAATCACTTACCTGCACCGCTTATAAGGACGTTCTGCTCATGCACTCATCGGCTGGTGTCAAGGTTACAAGCTCCTCTGTAGATTATCACTTACCTCCTGGATCCATGAGCCTTATGTGCTGAATTTACCTGCTAAACTTACCTGTTTATTCGCCTGCTGGAATTACCTATTGAAATTACCTGCTTGGACTTTTGAGTTTCGTTTGGACAGTTCTGGAAGAGGAATTGAGAAAGAGTTTACTACTTCAGTTAAGTGAGCTTCCTGTGACTGTTTATGTTCCTGCTTACCTGTTTGTGTTGGAATCCTGCATATCGTAATAAAAGAAGCTCAATTACCTCATACTCAACTTGTCCAGCTCGGTCCTACTGTGACAGAAGACCAGCCCTTAACCGAAAGGAAAATGGAAGTTCAGGATCCAGACACTTCTCACCCCTTCGCTGAACTGGTGCAATCACTCCGTTCATCCCTTCTATCACCTCCAGTCACTTCGTCTGCTTCCACATGTCCCATGGCCAAACCTGCTACTAACTCTGGTGAGCTGTCTGAGTGCAGGGGATTCCTTCTCCAATGTTCCCTGTATTTTGAAATGCAACCTCAACAATTCGTTAATGAGAGCGCAAAGATCGCTTTTATCATCTCCTTGCTGTCGGGACGAGCACTCCAATAGGCAAGATCCATCTGGGACTCTCAAAGTCCAAACACACGCTCCCTTGATGCATCTGTAACCCATTTAAAAGAAGTGTTTGGCACCACAGCTTCCGCGATCTCCGTCCATGACGAACTTTTCAGATTACGGCAAGCGGATATGTCCATACACGATTACACCGTGATGTTCCGAACGCTCGCCGCTACCAGCGGATGGAACAAAACAGCTCTCCTCTCTGCATTTCATTGTGGTTTGAGTCCTTCACTTCGTGAACAAATGGTCATTTATGAGGATAAAGTGGGAATGGAGAATTTCCTGCAAAAAGCCCAGCACGTCTCTCAACACTTAACTGCTTGCCATGCTGAGGAATCTTCGCCACCAGCCACCGTCTCCCCAGCACCAGAACCCATGCAAATGGATAGCTACCACCTATCCAAGATGGAACGGCTTCGTCGAGAGAGACAACAGCTTTGTTGTCTACTGGCCTGCCCAGTACGCCCTTCACGCCCAACGGTGAGTACTGTCCATATTAACCCCAATGTGTTAAATCTGCCTCACACTGATGCTCTCCTTATCCACTCCAACAACTCCTTTCCAGCCAAAGTCCTCATTCATCTCCTTGCGCTTCCTCGTCCCAGTTCATCTTCCACGGCACAGGAACGTGACTCGATATCAAATTACCACCATCCATGGAAAACAGTTGGGCAAGGGCTTGGTTCGTCACCGCACCCCAGAGGTCTCACTTCGAATTTGTATGCCTCCATGAGGAGCGAATTTCTTTTCAGATGCTGGAGGAGTCAACGATCGACATCGTCCTGGGACGCCCGTGGCTCGCTCAACATCAGCCTACGATCTGCTGGACTACTGGAGAAATACTCAAGTAGAGTGAGTACTGTGTAAAGGAGTGTTTGAGCGACTTACCCAAGATAACTTGTGCTATGTCCCATGCGTTTGAGCGAGATACCTTGTGCTATGTCCCATGCAGTGGTTGGCTCTACCTCTAATGAGA
>NW_015664644.1:0-551 GCF_001515625.1 Sinocyclocheilus rhinocerous
TTCAAAATAGGGGCATTTGCCAATAAAGCTTTACAATTTTCGAAAGCTTGCTGACACGTCTCAGACCACTGAAAAACAACCTTTGGACTCAATAAATCAGTCAAAGGAGAAACCACGCTGGCAAAATTCTAACAAAAACTCCTATAATAACCTATCATTCCGAGAAATCTACGTAACTCACGTCGGTTGGTAGGAGTAGGAAAACTACATATGGCTACGACTTTAGCACCAATGGGGTATACATGACCGTTTCCAACGATTTTACCCAAGTATGTAACAGTCGCTTTTCCAAACTCAGACTTAGCAAGGTTGATGGTCAAATTAGCCTCCGCTAGACGAAAAAATAAGTATTTTATTTGGTTAAGATGTTCAGACCAGGAAGAACTGTAAAAATAAGTTTTGTATTTGGTTAAGATGTTCAGACCAGGAAGAACTCTACAAGACGATGTCATCAAGATATGCCTCACATCCAGACATTCCATACAATATACGATTCACCAAACATTGGAAAGTAGCAGGGGCATTTCGGACCCCAAAAGGCATTACCGTAT
>NW_015664645.1:0-524 GCF_001515625.1 Sinocyclocheilus rhinocerous
TAAATAATAATAATAATTATCATTATTATTATTAAATGATTTTTTAAATAAATGCATTAATAAATCAATTTACTACTACTATTACTACTACTACTAGTAGTAGTAGTAGTAGTAGAAGTATAGTGCCTTTAAAGAACAAGTACACTTAGTAAACACTAGGGCTGGGCGATTTTCCCGATTTTATCGATTAATTAGAATTTAATGTTTTGCCACGATTTAATTTTTTTAGAAATCGAGGAATCGCGATTTTGAATAGAAATATTACCAAATGTTAGAATTAGACACTTTGACAATATGCCGCTGATAAAAGTAAAGAGAAAAGAACGATCCAACTGCATGTCGGCACACGTGATTAACCGCTCTGTGAAGGACCATAAACAGCGCTAAGCGCCATTCACACAGAACGCGCTTGTGTGTTGACAAAGATGCGACGCGGTCAGTGGAATAGGTAAAACATGCAAGAAGATGGGAGTGAACTTATTGTTAATAAAAATAACAATTGGTCCCTCTGTAAATTCTCTTTG
>NW_015664646.1:0-502 GCF_001515625.1 Sinocyclocheilus rhinocerous
CTGAAAGTGTTTTTGGATCATGACAAGATCCTAGTTGTAGTATTGTAGAGTTTATTTACCATCACAGCAGTGTGCTCCAGGGGAATGTCCACAAAAGTCGTCATATTTATTGGCACACCACAACTGTCTATCTGCTGTGGGAACCTGTCAGGAGAAGCATGGGTGGGACCATTGTTGCATTAGTTTGTCAAAGGAGAGGTTAAGCACGTTATATCCACAAATGTCAGATCTTCAATGTTGTGTGGACATAACAAACGTCAGATGACTGGGGTGAGGATAAGTATGAGTGCTTGCAAGGATAAAATTAAATCTGATTCGTTTTGAGTCAGTGATGCCAACAACTGCACAAAAACAACAACAACACCAGACAGATAAGTTACTGTAACTAACCCCAGAGGTGGAGCATTGTCATAGTGGAGCTGGGCCTCTTTGTTGCCTGCATAGAATGCTCTTTTAGATGTCACACTGAGGTGAGGAGCCCCTGATTCCTCTTCCATCTCTC
>NW_015664647.1:0-279 GCF_001515625.1 Sinocyclocheilus rhinocerous
TTCCGCACACAGAACATGAATGTGGCTTCTCTTTCGTATGAACAGCCATGTGTGTCTTCAGGTCGGATGCCCTAAGAAATGTTTTGCTACATTCATTACATGTGAATGGCCTCTCTCTGGTGTGAACTCTAATGTGAATCTTAAGACTTTCTTTGTACGTGAAACTCTTCCCACATTGATCACATGTGAACGGCTTCTCTCCAGTATGAACTGTCACATGAAGCTCATGATTATGTTTGTTTGTGAAACTCTTTCCACACTGAGGGCATGTGAAAGATT
>NW_015664647.1:325-625 GCF_001515625.1 Sinocyclocheilus rhinocerous
TACCTTTAAAAATTTATTTTTAGTCTTTGAGCAACTCAAAGGTTTCTCCTCCACTTCACTCAGCTCTTCACTCTCCTCGTTCTCTTCCAACAGGTCTGAAATTTTAAAAACGTTTAAAAAGTTTTTTTTTTTATTACATAAAAATAGTACAAAAATAAAGAATATGACGTGAAAGAACATAAAAGTGAACACTGATTTAACAAAGTAGACAACTGCTATAAAATATTCCGATCACGGTGATGCTTTTTTTTTTTTAATACATTTCTTATACGCCCCTGAAACTTGGTTAAGGCTAGAAGG
>NW_015664648.1:0-555 GCF_001515625.1 Sinocyclocheilus rhinocerous
CTATGAAGGGCATAGGAGGCCATTTTTGTTATGTGAATAAATAAATAAAAAAAATGTTAGTCATTTATTTATAACTAAATACTTTTAAACAATTTTTTGACAGATTCCTAAAATGTGTTCTCTTTATTATGGCAGGTGGTCTAAAATTGTCAAGCACTATGTTTTCATAGCATTCAGTTGGAACGTTTGTTTTAAGGACATTGGGCAGAATGTGGAATAGTGCGTTTGTCAATAAAAGAAAATGGTTTGTTTTTAATCCGATTAACCGATAAAATAATCGACCAACTAATCGATTATCAAAATAATCGTTAGTTGCAGCCCTAGTTTGAACTTATTTGCATTTAAAAAAAAAAATCTTTTTATCCTCATTCCAAATGATCAGAAAAGAAGAAACCAACAAAACAGGAGAAAGTGCTAAATTATTATTATTATACTATATAGTAGTAAAACGCATGTGAACAGTAGCCTACTTTTTGATCAGCAATATTCAGGAAATAATAGATATTGAATGGATGTTTGAACTTATTTGCATGTTTTTTTTTTTTTTTTTTTTTT
>NW_015664648.1:762-866 GCF_001515625.1 Sinocyclocheilus rhinocerous
AGAGTATGGTACCTCTCATTGCATGGCACAGCGCACAGACCTACCCCACACTCACGGCCACGTGTACTGCGGCCACTCCCACCTCTTTGGGGCAGCTAGTGCTA
>NW_015664649.1:0-583 GCF_001515625.1 Sinocyclocheilus rhinocerous
TTTGTCGAATATGGTGATCTGAAGGCAGCTTGACATCATGTCAGAGTGAATGTTTTTTGCCCATATGTATATAAACACCACTGACTGCAGCAAACTCCTATAATAACATGCTTCTTCAGCGAGTATCCATTATAAAACACTTGCCAGACATGATGCGACCATACTGAAATGTGCTCGTGCAAAAAGCTATCAGAGAGCGCACAGACACGGTCTGTTTGTTTGCACATTAATACGACTCCTGTCAGTACCGCCGCTCCCTATACGCAGAGTATGCAGTTTGTGTAGGGCACCAACTCCCGGGGGGCACCATCCCAGTTGCTCAAAAAAAAATAATTTTGTTCTATATTAATATATATATATACATAAAAATCTAAACATTAACATATATATATATATAATTATAAAAAATTAATTTTGTTCTATATTAATATTAACATATACATAAAAATCTAAACATTAACATATATATATATATAATTATAAAAAATTTATTTTATAATGAACACAGTAGGCAGTAAGCACACGTGACGCGCCATTCTGGATCTGCGCCCATGCCCACGCTCGCTCTCACCTCATGTTTTCG
>NW_015664650.1:0-603 GCF_001515625.1 Sinocyclocheilus rhinocerous
AATGGAGATTTCTATCAAAGACTGTTTCTGCCATGGAATAAAAAATTTTATCTCATGATTCGGACTTTTTTTTTTTTCCACGCAATTGTGGAAAAAAACAAATCTGAAAAAATTATCAGAACTGTGAGATGTAAAGTCAAAAGTGCAAGATATAAACTACAAAAAAAAAGTCAGTTAGATAAAAAGTTGCAATTACCTTTTTATTTTCTGGCATAAAAATTGAAGATGTAAAATCAGAATTCAGAGAAAAAAGTCAATTTATTTCTTGAAATCCAGATTTTTTCCCCCCTCAGAATTGCAAGAAAGCCTGAATTGTGAGAAAAAGTCAGAACTGAGAGATAAAAAGTTGCAAATACCTTTTTAATTTTTTTTCTTAATATTTTTATTTTATTTTTTTACTCAAGAAAAACAGAAGCACGAGATGTAAACTCTGAAATCAGAGGAAAAAAAGTGAATTGTGAAATGTAAACTTGAAATTGCAAGAAAAAAAAAAAATCAGAATTCTGAGTTTATATCCAGTAATTCGGACTTTTCTGTAATTTTCCTGTAATTTTTTTTCCCCCCTCAGAATTGTGAAATATGTTTTTATTCCATGGCGGAAAC
>NW_015664651.1:0-299 GCF_001515625.1 Sinocyclocheilus rhinocerous
GCTTATACATGAACTCGATCTCCTGCAAAAAGTATAAAAACACCAATTACTGAACACAATCATATATATTTAGAGTTACAGTAGACATGTACTACTTTTTTTCAATCCGTATTAATCCAAACCGATTTTAAATTCTGAACGTTCTTCAATCCTATTGAGCCATCAATTCAATTACAGATTACAGAAAAACAGCTTACTTGGGTGCATGTAAATGTAGCTAGTTTTAATTTAAACCAACTGAATAATTAACTTCACCTTGAAGCTGGTGTATGTACATACATTTTTTTTTTTGAAGATTC
>NW_015664651.1:329-619 GCF_001515625.1 Sinocyclocheilus rhinocerous
ATTTTTTTTTTTGAAGATTCTGAATAGTTAATATTTATTTTTGCATGGGGGTGCTTGCCGCAAAGAATCTACATACGTCACCTTTAAGATCCTGGTCAGATGATATTTCATTGACTCAATGTTTGAACCTACAACTTTTCAGTTACTAGCCAGTATTTCAGACCTTTTGGGCTTTGTTTTCATATTGTACATGAAGTCTATCTCCTTCACATACAAAGCAATGCTGTAATTCGGACACTAAGCATTTCCTCAAGTACTTGTAAACTGACCGTCCATGTGTTGCGATCCAT
>NW_015664652.1:0-561 GCF_001515625.1 Sinocyclocheilus rhinocerous
TGCTTGAATGCAGACAGATCAACATCAGTGTCTCTATGTTTTAGGGCAAAAAAGGAAACATTAAAATAACACAGATTAAATAAAATAATGGGCCATGGTGAGACACTTCATACCAAATACTTGATTTGTGTACTTCGTCCACCACTGGCCATTGAGTTCTTTTAAAATTATGCCAGTGGTGTTCCTCTGGGCCTCGGCAGTCAGCACCCTCTTCCCTAAAACTTTTTCACGGGGTAGGGCTGGAATTACTAAGTCCATCATACTCACTCACCTCTCGCTCACAGGTCCAAACGTCCACACAAGGCATCCCACTTTCTGACACCAAATTGTCGTGGCAATTTTACATTTCAATAAAGGTATGAGACAAAAGTCCTTTGAAGATGTATTTTCTTGCAGGAAAAGGTGACAGTCATACAGTGGCGGTTCGTGGGTTTTAAAATAGAGGAGGCACACTAATTGTAACGTTATTGGTTATTGTAACGTCTGGGATAAAATAGAGGAATTGTAACGTTATTGGTTATTGTAACGTCTGGGATCCCTGCCGATTATTATTATTATATT
>NW_015664653.1:0-509 GCF_001515625.1 Sinocyclocheilus rhinocerous
GTATTGCAAACGAGCACAAATCTGACTTTTTTCATTTAAACTTAAAACATCGATTATTTAAATCTCTGCATCGATTCAGAATCATTTAATGCGGAACAAGGATGCATCGAAAAAACTATTATTTTTCCCACCCCTACCGCACACTAAATCCACATACCGCTCCGGAGTGCTATTCGAGGCTCAGTGTATCCCATCATGCATCATGTTCTGGAAATAAATCGTGAGACTTTTTGCCGAGATCTCGCGAGAGGTCACGGAAACCTTTCCAATGCAAGTTAAATATTAATATAATAATTAGATATTACATATAATTTGGTAGAAAAACAGTGTTTTTACGTTTTATTGGTGCAAAGATGAGTAGTGGTGATATTTATTTTGAACCACATTTGCAATAGCTTTTTATCACTTAATTAGAAGCACCACAAATTAAAATGGTCATGTTATAGGGACTACTGAACAGACTTCACAAATTAAAATTGTCATGTTATAGGGACTACTGAACAGACATT
>NW_015664654.1:0-1263 GCF_001515625.1 Sinocyclocheilus rhinocerous
CTGGACCTGCAAAACAAACACCACCACTAATTGGCAAATATGTTGGTCTATCATTAAAACAGACCATTTAAAAACCAGAGCCAGTCTCCATACATTGATAAGAAGTCAATAGTATGAGTGACAGTGAGACCTGTTTGAAGGCCTGCAGAACTTCGGCTCTCTGGCTGAAGTGTTTGAAGATGAGCTGAAGAGAGCCAGAGATCAGTGGAGGGTAGTCCTGCATGATGAGGTGAATAAGCACCCGCAGAAACGTCTGACCGCCTTCATCATCGAGGTCCACCGAGTTCCTCTCCTTAGCACTGTGAACACAACAACACAAGATCTGATTAAAAAATGACGGCAATCATAACAGAAAGTGTTTACATACAAGTCCCAAAGACAACACAGCAAAAAATAGCTAGTTTAATTGTAAGGTCTGAGACGGTGGAAAAAATGCTCCAAGATGACAGATATTTAAAATGTGGGCTGGTAAATTATCGAAATATAATCTAGCAGAGAGTTTATTGTGTTAGGTTATATTGGGCATTGTTTACAGCTACTTGATGGTGATTTGATTATATAATAACAGTCATGTTTGTTCATATTGTTGTTTGTTTTAATTCATTCAATTTAAGTATTTGACAAATAGACAGCACACTGCTTCTATTTATTGTTAAAAAAATCCCACACAAATGTAAAAATTCAATGAAAAGAAAAAAAAAAATCAATAAAAAGAAGGTTTATTTACACTACAGATCAAATTTTAAGGCCAGTAATATTTTTGGTTTGTTTAAAAAAATAAAAATAAAAAAAAAAGTTTACATTGTTACAAAAAAATCAATTTCAAATAAATGCTGTTCTTTTGAACTTTCAATTAATCAAATCCTAAAAAAGGCATAACGATTTCAAATATTAAGTAGCACAACTGTTTTCAACATTGATAATAATAAGAAATGTTATTTAGCATATTTTAGCATAGAATGATTTCTGAAGGATCATGTGACACTGAAGACTGGAGTAATGGTGCTGAGAATTCAGCTTTGCCATCATATAAATAAATCATATTTTAAAATATATTAAAATAGAAAACATTATTCCAAACGTTATTCCAAATGTTAACATTATTTTACAATATTATTGTATCGACAGTCTGACTGATACTGAATCGAGCATCACAATGGTTCAATCATATTATAAACACCAAACACAAAAAACAAACATATTTCAAGAAATCATTCCCTCACCTTCCAGAAAACATATTCTCTGCTTTCTCCGCAATCTCTT
>NW_015664655.1:0-812 GCF_001515625.1 Sinocyclocheilus rhinocerous
AGCAAAATGTTTTCTCTTGGTTCAAGATTGACTGTAACAGTAATAAAAAGACTGATACACTATCAAAGACTACTTTAACATTTCAATTTTAAAAAAGTAGAATTTGACAATGTCTAAACATAAATACAAAATCAAAACCTCAAACAGTAAGTAATTCATTGTGTTTGACAACATTGTTCTCAGAAACTACAGGATGCTCATCCTTGTATAATATACTGTAGAGAGCTATAGAGGCATCTAGTGGCTACACCATGGTATTACAGATGAATTTCAAAGTAAGGATTACCAGAAAGTTAACTTGGTGAATTATAACTCGTTGTTTTAAGATTGTAAATGTGTTTTACCTTCACTTTGCGTTGTTTGGTCCTGGTTTGTCACCGGCACTTCTTCAGTGACCAACGTTAATGTTACCTCGCAATCTACAAAAAAAAAGACATGGTACTCAAGCCAAAACAGCAGAATAGTACTTAAAAGGATGCAAAAAAAAAAAAACATCAATCACTTTCTATGCTACAGAACACTTAACAACAGAAACATCAGCAGAAAAACTACTACTTACGAGACTGTTCAAGCGGAGCTGATGTAACCGCTGTGAGGCAATGTATCTTCCCCTGCAGTGGGTGACCTCGTGCAGGAAACTCGGCTCTCCCTCCCTCCAGGGATTCCCCAAAACATGGCGATTCGTCTCCATATATTTCAATTATCATTTCCGTTGTTCTTTTTAATTTAGGACTTGGTCCTCTGGTTGCTGGGTTTTTTCGTTTGAGTATTTCCTCCTTTGCTTCCTGTACCATGTTTTTAAACCGTTTCTG
>NW_015664656.1:0-1473 GCF_001515625.1 Sinocyclocheilus rhinocerous
ATATACCTCCATTACAAACCCAAGCGGTTCCATTTTCCAGTACAATCACCACAGTGCCACAGGAAGAACCAGCTGACTGTATGATCCGGGAAGCTGTCGACTCTTGCAGTATACAGTTGGTATGAGGGACTGAAGGAACTGGAGGCAACACAGTATACACTCGATTGTTTGGGATTATACCTTTAGACCATGGCAAATTAACACATTCTTCCAATGCAGGAAAAACATTCAGATAAGGAAGGAGTTTGGAGTACTGTTGACAGATCGGCAGGGTTGTTCCTCAGTAGACAAGCTGAAGATCTCAAGATGATGTGGAGTAGCTGAAGTTCCCCGGGAACCAGCAACTGAGATGTCCTCTCAAGCCACAGAAAGAGTTCGTCAGCCAGTTCTGCCTGCAGCATTGCCTGAAGGTATTCTTGAGAAATCATTTGGTTGCCAAGCTCCTCAATTCTCCCACTTTTCAACAAATGGAAAGGGAGTATGTGGAGTTTCCACAAATTGGGATGTGTTCTTGCTGATGGACTCTTGGCAGTAGAGATGTAGAAAGGAGGAGAAAAGATCCAAGATTGACTTGGTACTTGTCTGTCAATGTTAATGTTCTGTGGGACATCTGAAGAGCTTGGCATTTTCATGTCTTCATTGATGATCAAAGGCTTTGCTGTGCCATTTGCCCAAGAGCCACTGAAATAGTGTGACAGCACATGATGTGTCTTCTGACATGTTTCCTCTGAGCACAGGTACCTCTTACATACTGTACAACCAAAGGGAAGTGTTTGCTCACCCAGAAAAGAGTTTGGGTACCTAAAATGTTCCTCAGCACTAGAAACCCCCTCAAGTCTGAAAGAAGACTATTCACAGAAACTTCAGGAACCCTCACTGTGAGCGGTACGCCATCGCCTGGTGGAAGGAAAGATGCAAGAACTTCATCATCACAAGAAAGAACATCAGTCAGCTCAGTTGCGGTCATGCCGTACCTGGCCAAATCAAGATAGCTTAAAGCTTTGGAGACTACAGCGTTCCCATGCTTATTCTCCAGATGATCAAACATTAGAACAATGTTATTATGGGCCTCTTGGATCAAAGAGTTCTCCAAACATTAGATGTTATTATGGGCCTCTTGGATCAAAGAGTTCTCCGTAATCTCAAACTCTGACTTCCAGTGGATTGCCTGTCTATAAAGGAGTTCCACATATAGTGGGACAGGGCATTTCTTAAACGCCTGATTCACATACATCTGTTGGCCTGAGGTGATCTTTCTGTGGACTCCTGAAGAAGTGTTGTCAGTAGCTGGCTGCAGCTTTTATTCTCTACTTCTTGCAACTCACAGAACACAGATGAATCTGGGTAATACATCTTCAGAGTAGCAAGAAGGGTAGGCCTGTTTACATTGATGGAAATGATAAGCTTTACATTTGGAGCTAATGATTTGGGAAGTAATGTCAAGTCGAGTTGTCCATCAGTCTTTGGCAGTTG
>NW_015664657.1:0-1254 GCF_001515625.1 Sinocyclocheilus rhinocerous
TGTATTAATTTTTCGGTGGAATATAAAATATATGTATGATGTGATTATGTATCACTATGACTTTAAATTAATAGTAATTAATTATTATTACTATAGGTGTTATTATATCTTATATTATATTGTTTAACTAAAATCATAATATGATTAGTTCTATTTAAATTATTATTTTTTATTGCTAAATATAAAAATGTTAAACAAAATGAGAATTATAAAACTGAGTTTGTTTTACAATGCAGCTAAAAGTTGTACGATACAAAAGTTTGGGATCGGTGAGATTCTTTTTTTTACGTTTTTGAAATGAGTCTCTTCTGCTCACCAAGGCTGCATCTAATTAATGGGAAATACAGTAAAACAGTTTAAATTGTGAAATTTTTACCATTTAAAACAACTGTTTTCTATGTGAATATATTTTAAACTGTAATTTATTGCTATGATCAAAGCTGTATTTTCAGCATCATTACTCCAGTCTTTAGAGTCGCATGATCCTTCAGAAATCAGTATAATATGCTGATTTGCTGCTCAAGAAACATTTCTGATTATTATCAATGTTGAAAACAGTTGTGCTGCTTCATATTTTTGTAGAAACTGTGATACATTTTATTTTTCAGGATTCTTTGATGAATAGAACGTTCAAAGGAACAGCACTGATTTGAAATAGAAGTCTTTAGTAACATTATAAATGTCTTTTTTATCAATGTATTAAACAAAAGCATAATTTTTCTTACTGACCCCAAACTTTTGAGTGGTGATAGTTTTGCTTCTCTTTCTGACAGTGTTTCCGCTCTGAACCGGCCGGAGAAGAAGAAGAGGAAGAAGCTGATGAAGGAGACTCTGTCTCTGGCCGCAATGATCCGCCGTTTCAGCCGTGAGAAAGAGGAGATCCGCAAGAAGACCCCGACGGCCTCCGTGAAGCTCATCTGCGCTCCGCCAAACACCGCCCCCAGCACCGACCTGTCCATGGCCGATCTGACCTCTGACCCGGCAGTGATGTCGCTGCTGGGCGGAGCCGCGGAGAATGACATGCTGCAGGAGCTGATGGGCGATCTGGACTTTGGCCTGCTGGACTCTCCCGGGCCGTCCAGTCCTGGACCGAGTGAGAACGGCCCCGCGGCGGCCCAGAAAGCGGGAGGCGTGGGTCGAGTGCAGAAGACAAGGCTGATGCCTCCACCTCTTCCCAACAGCCTTCCCGCTCCACTTCTCAAACGCATTGAGGACCTGCGCGCGGTGAGTGCTGACCTTGACATGCACGGCACA
>NW_015664658.1:0-563 GCF_001515625.1 Sinocyclocheilus rhinocerous
TGAACTTTTCCACGACATTCTAATTTACTGAGATGCACCTGTATTTCCCACTTCCAAGTTCCAGGTTGTAATATGCAAAAGTCTAAACATTCATCTCTTAATTTTACAATAAATAGTGAAACTTACCCAAAATAAGGGCTTAAATATCTAAAAAATGCACGCTTAAGGGGGACCTCTTTTGGTGAAAGTTTTCAGACAGCTTTCAAAATGGATACACATATCTCAGTGTGCAATGATCTGATTGATTTGAAATTACAGGAGGTATGTAGTAACAAACACATCAATTGGTTAAGACATCAAGTATGATAATACATCATTTTTCTTTTTATAATCTGAGCTCGAATATGGAAGTGTGCTTAATGGGTACGTGAGTTTAATAGGTAAGTTTACCCTATATTTCAACTTAAACTTTTTTTGTTTATTTATTTTTTGGGGAAATTTCATTCATATTTGAACATCTTAGCAATCTAAAAAAAAAGTAAGTAAGGTATCATTTTTCATATTTATTACGACCTAATACTATTAAATGTTTATATTATACAGCGTGTTATATATAATCACTG
>NW_015664659.1:0-309 GCF_001515625.1 Sinocyclocheilus rhinocerous
CATTCTTAGTTCATGTTAACTACAGTAGTTAACTAATGAACCTTATTGTAAAGTGTTACTGTAATTTTTCATGTTAAAACTTTTTTTTTTTGTTTATTGTAAAAAAATAAAAATAGTACAATTAAATTAAACGGACTACTAAAGTTTGGGGTCAATAATATATTTTTTTTTCTTTGAAAGAAAATAATTTTATTCAGCAAGGACGCATTAAACTGATCAAAAGTGACAGTAAAGACATTTATAATGTAACAAAAGATTCTATTACAAATAAATGCTGTTCTTCTGAACTTTCTATTCATCAAAGTAAGT
>NW_015664659.1:536-643 GCF_001515625.1 Sinocyclocheilus rhinocerous
AATTACAGTTTAACAGAGATTCACATAGAAAACAGCTGTTTTACATTATAATAATTTTTCTGATTTTTACAGTATTTTTGATCAAATAAATGCAGCCTTGCTGAGCA
>NW_015664660.1:0-383 GCF_001515625.1 Sinocyclocheilus rhinocerous
ACCATAACCTATATTTACATACATGCAAAAATGGGCTGTACGAAATAACATTTTTATTCTCTTAAAAAAAAAAAAACTGGTACACTAGTGTTACATTTGTTTTATCTAAAAAATCACAAAAAAAAAAGTCTAAAAAACTAAAATAAATAAATAAAGGTATTGCTCTTATACTAAACATCTTGCACATGTAAGTCCTTTCTAGTGTGTTTGGAAAATGTGGTGTATATACAATGCTGGACATTGAAGAATTTAAACATTTAAACTAGTAACCCTTGATATTCTGAAATGTTTAATGCTATTTAAATGATAGTTTTAGTATTTACAATATTAGTAAAAGTTTAACGTTTCTCCTAAAATAAAACTGAAGACATCTTAAGACAAAG
>NW_015664660.1:410-613 GCF_001515625.1 Sinocyclocheilus rhinocerous
CCTAAGACAAAGCTTACTGTATTATCTCAATGAGACATACTGTATAAGAGAATCACCGCTTAGTATCCTGAGCGTAGAGTAACCTGTCAGAGCCTTGTGGGCAGCACATCGACGTGAAGGCACAACTGCACCTCAGACAGCATGGGTTCGAATAATTGCAGCTAAAGGTACTTTCCTGCTCCTGTTCAATTCTCACCTGTCCA
>NW_015664661.1:0-2088 GCF_001515625.1 Sinocyclocheilus rhinocerous
TGTGTTATTGGATAACCCCTCGTGTCAAGCCCTCTGGATATTGTTAACCGCTGATCGACCACGCCCGTTTTGGATTACTCTTCTGTCTTGCCCTTAATATACCTGTTTGCCATTGTCTGACCCATGCCTGTTTCATGACCACACCCTTTAATAAAGCCTTGCAGATGGATCCGCACGTCTCACGTCTCGTTCGCCCCGTAACAGTTATACAGCCAATACACTAGCAGGCCTAATATGCATTCTAATAAGCAACTAGTTAATAGTGAGAGCTGTTCCCTATACTAAAGTGTTACCCTTGTGGGTGAGATTGCATTTTTAAAATAATTTTAGAGAGAAGCCCAGTATCAGATGTCACCTTTCACTGATGAAAGTCGTTTGACGCTTTGAAATGGACCAAGCCTTTTTTTTTTATAAAGAAAGTGTTTAAATGGTTAATCATGAATCTGATTTTTCATCCAGCATCAGATTTGAACAGAACATGAGGCTTTTGCCCCATTGTGATTCTCAGCTAGGACTGCATATTATATTTTTTAATAGTGCTGTCAATCGATTAAAAAAAATAAATAATTAATTGCACATTTGTCCTGAAATTAATTGTGATTAATCCCACCTTACATTAAAGTTTTTAAATATACATTGATATTGCAATAATTTCACATGCAATCTTCACATTAATGTAGAATCAATAAAGACAGTAGATTTTTTAAAAATATTTGTTTAATGGCATCTTTTTTTTATGACTGAAGGTCAGTATCACTGATTCCAATACTACTGATGTCTCTATGAAATTGATTTTTCCCCCTAATGTTTAACCTTTGACTATAGCCATTCAAAACTACAGTATAATTGAGAGCTATCAATTTTAACAGTTATTAGACTTTAAAAATGACAACTAATTTAAGTGAACTTAAATTAATCATCACATAAACCCATTATAATAAATGTCATACTTACCTGTACCCTTCAGCAAGCAGGAAATATACAGAAATTGAATAAAGTTATCAAACACTAAATGCTAACTTAAATATAGATGAAACCTTAAAGCTATAAAAGTTATTGATTTCCTAATTTTTCTTTTGTTCTTTGATGAACAGACATCACAGCTGCTGCTGAATGTGATGCGGATCTGACACGCATTCTTAATGTGTGACTTATATAGACTATAACAAATACTTACATACATGCACAGTTTTAAGGCAGCTTTAATCGACTACATAACTACGACATTGCATGCTCGTAGTTTATTTCGCGCTGTAATATGAAAATATAAATCCAGCGCGTCACTGCATGTGCGCACTACGAGCACAGTAGAACAGAAAAAAGAGACCGAAGCAGCAGTTGTGAGTGGAGTGGCCAACCCTAGCCCTGCCCCTGTGTTAACTGCGATAAATATTTTTAACAGCGTTAAACTGAAAAAATTAATTGCATGCGCTAACGCGCTGATTTTGACAGCACTATTTTTTTTAATTAAAATATTTTTGTAAATTTTCAGCAAATTTGTTGAACTATTTTTTTCGTTGACTGATATCAGGATCACATGAATGAGGTCATGATTTCTTCATAACAGATGATCAGCACAGATTCTTTACATTAGTGAAATGTGTTCAGAGTAACAGGGTGTGTCATGTGTAAGTTTCACTTTATAGGAAACAGAAACACTCAGCGTATCTGAGGCCTCTGGAGAACCATGAGAACACTAGTACAGTTTAAACAAATAGAGAAACACACAGAGGGACGGCTCATGTATTGGTGTGTTCGATGACATATTAATGGCATCACTGGATCTTATGTTTCAGTTTCATAGGTTTGTGTTCAGAAGAAAGTTAGCTGGACTTTGAATAGGGGAGATACAGTACTATTTGTGCTGATCAGGATTGTGAAATCAGTGACACATATGACACGTCAGATTTTTCTTACCCTTGGCAGGCGTATGATTTTCTGTCTTCATTCACTAAACTGAAATGCCACACCTTAAAGGGATGGGCTAAATCGGACTATAAATGAGTTTGTCAGCTTTGAGACAAACACATGATCCACCAAACCGCCGCCTTTAAGGAAGAAAAGATCCAAAAATCTAACTTCAAGTGC
>NW_015664662.1:0-662 GCF_001515625.1 Sinocyclocheilus rhinocerous
ACCACTGTGTCAATTTACTCCTCCTTTATCAGCTGAAGTTCATCTGCATGTGATAGCGCAGCGTAAATGTTAGTCTTTGCATTTGCATTCTTGGCTGAAGAAAGTAGCTGGGAAACGTCTCTAATGGACTCGGCGTTTGAGTATGCAGAAGACGTCGCGGTCAAGATTATAATCTCACAATTAGAGTAACAAGGTTTTATTGATTGCTTCCCGTAGCTTTGGTTGCCAAGTAGGCCTGTGATTAGAGAAAGCGGGCATGTGAGAGGAACGACAGAGAAAACTCTACCAGAGGAGCGTTTGGCTACGGATCTGAGACGTCAGAAGAGAGAGAGTCTGCTGCTGAAGGGTGACGAGGGCTTCGTCAAGGTGAGGAATCCAGAACTGAGAAAGTTTACATGCATTGATCCAAAACTCGGCTGTCGGGGCCAAGATTCATTTTAGGATTGATTCTAGGATTAATGAGGAGGGACACGGGAATGCTTTGGAGCACAGGTTTAAGTTTGGTCTTTTTTAAAGAAGACACTTGGCAGAGTATTTGTTGAAGTCAAAAAAAAAAGAAAAGTCAATCTAAAAAAAGTTTTTTATAATTTATATAATTATGAAAAATGCACAAAAATACTATAAAAAAATTTAAAAAATAAAAATTATATATATATATATAT
>NW_015664663.1:0-608 GCF_001515625.1 Sinocyclocheilus rhinocerous
CTTGAGATGCAAAATGAAGATATGAAGTCTTGTTTTCTGAGAAATGTAGAAGTCTCTTCTGCTCATCAAGGCTGCATTTATTTGACAAAAATACAGAAAAAAGTAATATTGTGAAATGTTATTGCAATTTAAAATGAGTTTTCTATTTTAATATACTTTAAAACATCATTTATTCCTGTGACGCAAAGCTGAATTTTCAGCATCATTACTGCAGTCTTCAGTGTCACATGATTCAGAAATCATTCTAATATGCTGCTTTATTATCAATGTTGGAAACAGTTGTGCTGCTTAATATTTTTTTGGAACCTGTGATTATCAATGTTGGAAACAGTTGTGCTGCTTAAATTTTTTTGGAAACTGAAATTAATACTGTTTTTCAGCAAGGATGTGTCAAGTTGATAAAAAGTGATAGTAAACTAAAGACTTATATTATTAGAAAATAATTTATTCCTATTATTAATATATATTTTTTAAATTAAGCTATTTATAAGCTATTAAGCTTAAATGTAAAAAAAATAAAAAATAAAAATAATAATTAAAAAGTAATGGAAATCGGTAGGAAGTTGTGTTTTCAAACTCTGAAGTACCGTATTGACCCGAATATAAGA
>NW_015664664.1:0-1794 GCF_001515625.1 Sinocyclocheilus rhinocerous
CACGCAAAGAAAGAAGGCATAACTTTTATTCTCACTGTAGTATTGCTGTTGCCACCATGTCATGAAGTGTGTATCGTTGTAAAAGCGAAACTACTTTGTTTGGCCTTCCAAAAGAGTACGATATCCGCTTCGTCATGCCTAGAGCTGATCCGTGCTGGTCGCTGAGGAAATACATCAACTTAGTGCTGTGGATCGCCGGATAGGCTTTCACCGTGGATGAAGCGGAGGCCCGGGGTCGTCACATGTGGTTGCCGCAAGCCCGCCGGCCGCGCCGTTCTCAAGCCCGCCGGCCATTCCTCACTCTAGTTCGCTGCCCTCCGCTCATTCTAGCCTGCTGGCCACCACTCACTCAAGCCCGCCACTCACTCTAGCCCGCCGGCCTCTGCTCTCTGTAGCCCACCGTGTGTGACGCTGTGTGTTTCGTTGTGAAAGCGAAACTACTTTGTTTGGCCTTACAAAAGAGGACACAACTAGAAATCAGTGGTTAAGTTGTATTTACAACACTGTTCCAGAACAGTTCAACCCAAATATTCAGATGTTTTTATGGAGGACTGTTTCCTGATCCTGGGAGAGTAGACTACAATGCCGGCTGTTCTGACTCACAGACTGTAAGTACGTTTTCATATTTAAAGGATTTGCCACTGATGATTCAAACGCGAGTTTTGGGCAGTGTAGAGTAGCGCTTGTTGTTTGTAATTTCTCCGATCACAAATGCAGACATGGTTTTATGTTTACGCAGCGCGATGCAACGCAACGTGTAAAAAGACAGTATAAGTCATTATAATCCGTAATTATGTCCCCACTGGATGCAACAAATGCCTAGTTTATAATGGGTTTTAATGTTTTTGTCTCGTCGATCCGGCCGGGACACAGCATCACAGTATGGTAAGTAGGGCTGGGTATCGAGTTCTTTTTAGGCACCGACCGAATTGCCTCGATACCATCGAGTATCGAAAAACGTCTCGTCGTTTGAAAATAGGTTTTCTAAATTTGAATATACACAAATAAATGGCTCACAATACATAACATGCATTTAAAATAGATTTTCTACATTTAAATATTTTTGTAAGATCTGAAATATTACAATAATAAAAACAAGTCTGTACATGAGTGAAAAGAGCATTCTTTATTTTAAACAAATGTTAAAAGTACAAGTTGCAAAACTTGTTTTATAAAGGAAAAATTACTGAGCTCACCTTTAATGACGTGTGAGATCAGGTGAGAGAATTAAGTTCTTCCAACAATATATCACAATCTGTAGTATTGAAAGCGCACTCATTAGATATAAATGCTCATCTTGCAACAGGTGTTCACTCACACTAATTAGCATGGTCTGCACCAGACCAGATTTAGAAGAGGGGCCGATCACCGATGATACTTCATGAACCTTTTATATTTTTTATACAATAATACAGTAAGTCAGTAACAGTATTGCATACAGTAATTAATGAAGAACATTGTAACTTAAGATAAAATACCAAGCCTATGAAAACACAATCAGCATTACTTTAAAAACATAAAACTCACCATTAGAAGAGTTTAATTCTACCTAACAAACCAAACTGTCACCCAATTGTGCGCTGTATTCATGTGACTGTCACACCCCTGGGCTGTTTGTTGGGTTTTCTTTCTCCATGTTCTCTGTGTGACCTAGTTTCTGTCTCCCGATCATTATGTCATTTGGTTCAGGTGTGTCTAGTTAATATCTTCATTTGCCAACCTTCTTAAGTTGTGTTCTGTTCACTGTTTTTGGTCCGGTATTGTTGATGTTACCCTGTGTGTTAGACCCTCTTC
>NW_015664665.1:0-2252 GCF_001515625.1 Sinocyclocheilus rhinocerous
AAGTCATTACTTATTATTCTGATTTGGTACTGAAGAAACATTTCTTATTATCAATGTTGAAGACCGTTTTGATGCTTGTGATGCTGAATATTTTTGTGAAAACTGTGATAAAACAGCATTTATATAAAATAGCTTTATTTATGGCATTTAAAAACAGCATTTATATGAAATAGAACATTATAATATGTCATTACTGTCACTTTATGGCATTACTGTCATTTTTAATAAATTTAATGCATGCTTGCTGAATAAAAATGTTCATTTAAAAAAAAAAAAAAAACTTCCTGACCCCAAGCTTTTGAATGCCATTGTATTTACTTTTAAGTTGACTGCTTAGATTGATACTTTAAAAAATTTTTTATTATATATATATATATATGTGTGTGTGTCTCTTGTTTATGAGTAAGCTGTATGTGTAACTTAAAGTTTAATATGTATGTCTTGATTGACCACGGGGTAATGTTTAGATCACCACAGCTATGATAAATCCAAGCTATTGGAAATCTGCCCGAAGCTCACGTGCTGGGAGAAGAGACCTGATCCTGCCCCAGACACCATGCGTTTATGTCACAGAGTCTTCCCTGGAGCCTCCGACATTTTCTCCTGAGATTCACCTGCTGAGAATTGACCTCGCACAACCCCTGCATCTTTGTACTCACAGATTCAATCTTTAACGTCACTTGAGCCCTTTCATCTACCCTGACGCTAATCTGAAAAGAATGCGAGCACAATGACGTCCGCCTATTGCCTCAAGTGGCTAAATAACTGCCTCTGCATGCGTCTCTCTCATCAGAGCTCTGTGCACTGTACAATAGCTCACCTTTTAGTTCATGCAGGAGTGTATTTGTAACCGTCTGGGCCATGATGACCTGTGAAACTAAGTCTGTATTATCTAGTCCTTCTACCTTTCTAGTCTGTGTCGGAGTGACCCTACTATCTGTTCAGAGTCTGTGCTGACTGCTCTTAATGAGTGTGATACATACGGTATCGTGTCTCGTGTCCTGTGACGTGAAAGGATCTGTGAGAGCAGCTTGTGCATATGTGCACACATTTGCTCAATGTGTTTTTCAGTGCTGTAGGACTCAGCTAAATGAAACTGAGCCATTTGATTTTTGCTGTGTAGCATCTGTTTACAAATCCAGAACAGAAATGAGACTTATAGCATTGCATGGCACCCATTAAAACACAGTAGTGGTGATACCGTGGTAATGGTACTATTTTAATTTAGATACATACAGTGGGGTAAATATATATTCATGGTACCTTTTGCATGCTTGTGTTGAATTGTAACTATAAAAGCAGTAAGGCATGAGGCAGCAGGTTTCCTTCCTCTTTTGCATGCTTTCGCCTAATTCTACATGTGTTTTTCTCTGCACTGTGAGCTTGACCACAGAGATTTACACCCTCCCATGGGTGCATTTGAGGTGATTGGCCCATAATGCATCTGTTCATACTAGTCCTGCCTGCACTAGTTTCATCATTGTATTGACTTGCTTACAGAAATTATTTTGCTGTAGCCAATGATAGACAAGAAAGAAACTAATTGATTTGACTTTGTTATTGTTTAAGGAACTTGGAAAGAGCACCTGCAAACATTCATAAAGGGCTCCAGTGGTGCTTTATGGAGTGTGCTTTAAAAACGAATCTATATTTATGGTATATTATAAAATGCACTATTCTGATTGGATGAGCTATGTCGCTGTCATAAAAGCTGATATGTTATTGCACGTTCAAGATTAATGTATATGATTCTTCATTGCCTGGTAAGCATAAACAGGCTACAGTTAGACCAATGAAATATGTTAATTTGTATGAATAATCCTGACTGTACTGTTCAAAAGGTTTGGGTCAGTAAGAAATTAATACTTTTGTTCAGCAAGGATGAATTAAATTGATCAAAAGTGACTGCAGATATTTATAATAATACAAAATATTTCTATTCCAAATGAATTCTGACCTTTTGAAGTTTCTATTCATCAAAGAATCTTGAAAAATGTATCACCATTCCACAAAAATATTAAGCAGCATATGTTGTCCACACAGTATTAGTACAGTATAACAGTAGTAAAACAGTAATATTTCACAATATTATACTGTATAATATTATAAAACAATATATTATATTATTTTAAATTATAAAAACATTATTTTACCAATATTACAGTTATAATAAATATTGGTGTACAAACAAATGCAGACTTGCTAAGACTTCTTAAAGGGGTCATATGATGCGATTTAAATTTTTCCTTTCT
>NW_015664666.1:0-792 GCF_001515625.1 Sinocyclocheilus rhinocerous
ATTTATTATTAATTTTGTTATAGACGTATATGTGTGTCAACTAGTCTGATATGCATTAAAAAAACATGACGTTCAGCGTGGAACCAGCCCAGTGCAAAGCCCAGGCCCCCATGCTCATGTCACACTTACCCTGTGTGTGTGCTATATACATACATACACATACATATACACACACACACACACACACATGTATATATATATATATATTAGGGATGCACCGATACCACTTTTTCCAGTACTCGCCCGATACCGATACTTTTATTTTTGTTACTTGCCCATACCGAGTACCGATACCGATATTTTTATTGCATTTGTACATTTTTTAAATATTGGGTACAGAAACCAAAAGGGTATGTATAATGTTAGTTGGTAGAAGTCCAGGGCAAAGCTGGTACAAGCTGGATGTACAAGATCCCCAGCCCCACATCACACCAACCCACAACTAATCCGAAGCACACAGGGCAGGGACTGAAACGCCACAGCCAACTGAGGCCCAGAGGCATAGGCACGGGAAGTGGGGCTGTTGAGGGTGCTGCAGCACCACCTGTTTTTTTTCTGTGGGCAACTGTTTAACTGTTGGGAATATAAAAAAAAAAATCGGAGTGTCTATTATAGTGATGCAAAGTCCGATTCATTTCCGCGAACCGGTTCTTTTCGGACAGATCGGCTCATTGAATCGGTTCAAAAAGCCGATTCATCGGTTCCTGACGTCATCAAGCAATAACATCTCTGCGCATTTCTTTTCTAACAACTCAGTGCAATGTTGTATCAATGAAAAATTCAAATAAGTCA
>NW_015664666.1:849-967 GCF_001515625.1 Sinocyclocheilus rhinocerous
TGAAACATTCAAAAAATAAAGTTATTTGTGTGAACGCATATTGCTGATTATTGCCATTCACTTAAGTTAATGGTGTTTGCAGGGGTGTGAAGTAACGAATTACAAATACTCACGTTAC
>NW_015664667.1:0-974 GCF_001515625.1 Sinocyclocheilus rhinocerous
CACTTCGAAAAATCTTAGGTCTTACCTTCTTACCCCACCAGATGACTTGAGAAGATGGTTGGGACTGCTGTACACTTAAGGTGACGATTCCCCTAAAGAACCAAAATAGTAAAGAAAAGGAAATACAGAAAAAAATGTAAATATAATTATGTTTGTTAAACCATACTAGATGCCATTGAAATGTGTTCTCAATCTCTTGAGAAAAAGGCTGTCCATTATCAAATGAGGATATCAAATTAAAATTTTAAGTTTGAATATTTTTCAATATTTTTCAAATGTAAAATAAAAATGCTCAGCCAAATACTCAACCGCACAATCAGATTTATAATAAAGCTCAAGTCTGTGAGTCTGTTGAGTCTGTAGGAGTGTCCTATTGTTCCAGCACCTGCCAGTAGCCTATTATACACTGTGAATCATCTATTGTAGCATTTAATTTCTCATTTTCCTTTCTTCACTTAAGTATAGGTTTTGACTTTATAATTTTACACACTTTTGTCATCAGCAAGATACCGTACTGCATGTTCTTTAGTACAAAGCTTATGCCTGTCTCTTGAAACCTGTCGAGGACACCCAAAAATATGACTTTTGTCCTCTTTAACTTAAAAAAAAAAAAATTCTTTAAAATCTGAATTAAGTTTGAATTTAGGAAATATTTAGAAAAAAAAATCAATGTGATTTCTGACAAACTTGTTATCCAACATATTTTTTTTTACCTTTGAGTCGTGGGTGAAGGCATGCACTTCAAAATGAGCACTGCAAAGACGAGATGATGTTGTTGGTTTCCAGTCCTTCCGTCTCATGTTCACCAACCATAATATCCAGAGCTATGTGGACTGCCCCTATCTAAAAACGTCCGGTGGTGCTTTGAAACTCAGGAGGCAGCACAAGTACTACTGGCAAGTTCAAGGTCAGATGCTCTTGACAGGGCCAGAGTGGTGTGATTTTGTTGTTTGTGCTCAGGAAGACATGTTAGT
>NW_015664668.1:0-703 GCF_001515625.1 Sinocyclocheilus rhinocerous
TCAGTTAAGAACTGTTTCACTTGATCATTAACAAAAGATTCAAATTCTTTTGCCAACACAGACAACCGACTAATTGGCCGATAGTTATCCAAAACTGATGGGTCACCACCTTTTAACAAAGTGAGAACCTGTGCTGATTTCCATGCACGAGGAATGACATTTGAAGTTAAACTCAAGTTAAAAATAGAAGTGATGGGCTCTGTTATAAGATCTGCAGAAATGTAAAAAAAAATAAGGTTCTATTTGATCAGACCCTGTTGATTTTTTAATATCCAAATTTGATAGAACTTTATGAACTTGTGTAGCTAAAATGGGAGTAAAACTAAACAGCTGAGTAGTACAACATGAAGTAACTTCCACGTTTTCTTGTTCCCTTAAATTACTATAGTCGTGGGTTACTCCCGCAGAAATAAAGTGGCTATTAAAAGCATTTACTATATTCTCTCTATCTTTAATTATACTCTCATTTAATTTAAAATAATCAGGTAGATTGGTAGAGGTTTTTTGACCAGAAACTAATTTGGTCAGTTTCCAAAAATGAGACGGGTCATTAATATTTTCATTTATCATATTTAAATAATGATCACATTTAGAGCTTTTTACTAATTTTGTACAATTATTTCTTATTGTTCTGTAATTAATCCAGTCCATATGATTATTAGTTTTCTTTGCTTTAGCCCATGCAATATCTCTTTTTTTTATA
>NW_015664668.1:5511-10876 GCF_001515625.1 Sinocyclocheilus rhinocerous
TGTTCTGGAACAGTGTTGTAAATACAACTTAACCACTGATTTCTAGTCGTGTCCTCTTTTGGAAGACCAGTAGGTATGTGGGGGCGTGTTAGAACGAGCCATTTTAGGTAGGTGTGGCTGACTCTTAACTTTTATAAAGAATATCTCTTTGGATTTGAGACTTTAGTCTTTGCAACTTTACAGATCTTCTTTATGCACCAAGAGCTTGTAACACTCCAAAGAGAAAGGAAAAATTGAAATCGCATCATATGACCCCTTTAAATTACTATTGTCGTGGGTTACTCCCGCAGAAATAAAGTGGCTATTAAAAGCATTTACTATATTCTCTCTATCTTTAATTATACTCTCATTTAATTTAAAATAATCAGGTAGATTGGTAGAGGTTTTTTGACCAGAAACTGGTCAGTTTCCAAAAATCAGACGGATCATTAATATTCTCATTTATCATATTTAAATAATAATCACATTTAGAGCTTTTTACTAATTTTGTACAATTATTTCTTATTGTTCTGTAATTAATCCAGTCCATATGATTATTAGTTTTCTTTGCTTTAGCCCATGCAATATCTATTTTTTTTTTAAGTGAAGATATGGAGTCATTAAACCAGGGATTATCTCTATTTCTCACTCTAAATCTTTTAAAAGGTGCATGTTTATCGCATATAGTCAAAAAAGTGCTTTTAAAATACTCCCAGGCTAAATCAACATCAGGTATCTGTGAGACACTGTATAAATCACTATTATAAATATCTTGCAAAAAAGCTTCCTCGTTAAAATATTTAAATTGGCGTTTCAAAATAAAACGAGGTTTACCCTTTGGAATCCTGCAGTTTCTCACACAAACCACAGGACAATGATCACTAACATCGTTACAAAATACACCCACTGCAGAAAATCTATGAGGAACATTAGTTAAAATGACATCAAGTAGTGTGGATAGTTAGTAGTTAGTTGGATCTTTATGATTTAACCGTGTGGGTAAATTTATCAATTGCTCCAAACAAAAAGAGTCGCAAATACTTTTGAAAGGATCAGATATATGAGAAAACACGTCCCAGTTTAAGTGCCCGAGTAAAATCATCTCTGATTTAGTCCAGTTATGGAGAAGATCCGTAAGTGATAGCTTCACTTGAAGCCGAAGGTGGACGATAGCATCCGACAACGATGATATCAGGACCGTTAAAAAAATAATTTAATTGCCAAAAGTTCAAAACATTTTGGTTTGCTGATGGAGAGAATACAAATGCAGTTTAACTTTTTTTGTGCGGTCCGATCTAAAAACATTATCCCTCGATGTATATCATGGAGTCCAAGATTTATTTAACCATGTTTCCGAGATAACAATTATGTCGGAGTTTGTTGAATCAGCCCAAATTCTTATTAGGTCAATTTTATTCACCAGACTGCGGACGTTAAGATGAAAAAAACGCAAGCCATTACTAGACTTGAACTAGTACTTGAATCAGGAGTTTGAAACTGCGCTGGGCCCGGATTAGGATGGATATTGCCAGAAATTAAAAGCAAAAGAAAAACCAACCAGTTTCTCCTCGCTGCACCGGCTATCGAACTGTCACTGCAGATGGACATTGCATAGGGAGACAACTTTCTGTTTCCCCAGGCCCACAGGCACCGCAAACCTCTCGGTTCAACTCTCTGAATGAAGAGCGCCCGAAAGACGATGCACATCTCATAACATCTGAATCCTCATAATAGTACCTCCACCAACCGGCTCCAGAGAAGTCACAGCCCTCGGGATAATCCACAAATACGGCGCAGATTCAACTCTTCCCTCATCAGTGATAGAAGGTCTAAGATGATGTCCATGGGGATCCACAGCACCAGAAAACCGAGCAGGTAGACGAGTGCAGGATATGACCACATTTTAAGAGTAGATTTGAGATGGAATTCTCAATGGAATTATAATGGAAATGTAGGACCAACGCAAACTTTTTTACATTTAAAAATTTTTTTTAATGCCAACTGTCCTTTTGTATTAAAAACCGTAAAAGCATTCAGTGGAACAGGGGACAGCTAATTTATATAATTACCGCAGAGTAAAAGACATTTTATAAGATCTCCACAGTGTCTTTTTTCAGCGCATTTAGCACACTTCCAGGTAGACGGATTAGTCATAGCCTAAGAAAATGTACTGCACAGCACACACACTCTTAGACACACAATTTGTTCTGTTCCAAAATCTAGTGAGGCACCTATGGAGACAGGATTTCAAGGATATTCCAAAAGGTTGACAGCTTCATTATGCTGCCTACTAAGATTTTAGCCAAATTGTAAGGCAGTACGACATTTATCCTTCACAGAGAAGATGAGAAATTCATGATGCCATCAAAAAAATACTTAAAAATACTTAATTTATTACAGTGAAGTATAAAAAAGATTACAATATTTGTATAAACTTTGTATACTTATGCTTATATTCATATATTTTTTAAACAGGAATGGTTTGTAGAAAAATTCAGAAATTCGCACGCAATTTTGTCTTTTCAGACCAATGCATAAAAACAGCAGACGGGTTGAATAAAAGTGCAAATTCACTCTCTGGCAGTTAGGTGGCACTTATGCACAAAGTGCTAGCAACCAGTGGTGTATAAAGTAGCTGAAAGCCATACTCAAGTAAAAGTACAGATATCCTACCAGAAAATGACTTTGGTAGAAGTTGAAGTCACCGTTTAGAATATTACTTGAGTAAAAGTCTTAAAGTATGTGATATTTATTGTACTTAAGTACGAAAAGTATTTTTTAAATCTTAAACGTACTTAAGTATTGAAAGTAAAAGTACAAGTAAATGCAAAATGGAAAAGAAGAAAATAAATAATATACTGTATATAAAACGTTCATACACAGCTTGAGTAGCAAGATTGTGTTCAGTTTTAACTCTTTCTTCCATTTTGCATTTTTGGGTAAGAATAAGAAGCACTTCATCCGGTACTTAAGTGTCTTTCATTCCACCATAAGAAAACATTTCTGGAATCTGCATCTGAAATAGCATTTAGATTTATTTACACAGTTTAATGTAGGCCTGTCTCAGAGGGGACATGGATGCATTTAAACTGCAGTTACAGATGCATAAATAATGTTTTGTTTTTAACATAAAACATTGGAATACTGATATTTGAAATCATTTAAAACATAAAAGAATAGTCGAAATGTGAAATTAAAACCGCCAGTAGGTGGCAGCAAGTGACTGTTAATGAGTGAGTCATTGAGATTCAACCGATTCATTCAAACGACTGATTCATTCAGAAACAAAGCATTTGACTCTGTTTGTTTGGAACTATTTTCGTTAGCAAAATTGAGCAAAAACAAGCATTATTATGGCTGAAATGTAAGTCACTTATTGCTTTACTGAACTTGTATAAAATGATTATTAAATGTGTTCATGCTGATATCTGCAGAAAAACGGTTCTCTTTGTGTGATATAGATTAAGTTAACTATATTAAATTATATATAAAAAGCATACAGAAGCATTTTTGCCGTCTACAATTTAGAATGCCGGGAATTTTGAGTTTTAATAGACTAATAAATCAACGTGCGTGCACTATGTGTGTGATTTGGTGATATAGCTTACTTGATAATGTCCGATCGCACATCATTACAACAACACTTACCATATTATCGCAGAAGATATACTGTATATCGCACACACCAGACTCGACTTGAGTAGAAAATAAATTATCCGCGGTTGTGCGCGCAATCTAAGTCTAACTCGCAAATGCCAGACCACTGATTCGTCAAACCTGCTTTCCTGCAGTCCGTGTTCTTCTGACTTCTGACTATTTTGTAGTAAGTAATGAATATGCTTCGGGGAAATGTATCGGAGTAAAAGTAAAAGTTGGCTGAAATATAAAAACTCAAGTAAAGTACAGATACTCCCAAAATATACTTAAGTACTGTAACGAAGTGTTATTACTTCGTTAAATTACACCACTGTATGCAACTTACCATTTCTGACACCCACTTACAACAGAGAAGAAAGTAAGTGGAGCAGTATTTGAGTTTTTTTTAAACAGCCGTTCAGATTTTTGTATTCACTACATATAGTTTTTTATCAAACAACGCCAAATACAAAAGTACAGAGACAAGAGACACGGTTTTGGATTTTTCCTCTGACCATTCATTGTCGCTTAGCAAAACAGTATCTTCGTAAGCACCACCAAAACATAGTTTTATGTAACAGAAAATGAAAAAAAAATCCTCCAGAAAAATCGCATTGACAACGTGCAAATGTTAATGAACATTCATCTTAATGTGAACAGGCCTTTAGAGTATTGGTCCATTAGCTTATGTTAGCAACAACATCAAATTGTGTATTTGTGTGGCAAGCAAAATTGCTGCCTATGTAAAGCCGTCCAAATCAGTCACTTATGAGCTGCCTTAAAAGACAGCAGTCAAGGCAGTAGTCAGTGAGGCAGCTAAACAGGTTTTGGAGCAGAGCTAATGTCTAAATTTAGCACATCCCAACCTCAGAGTCAGATCTGATTAGGATGATTTTGTTATGAACTGTTGTCCTGTTATTGGGCTTGAGTGGACAATAATTTAGTCTACCGTAGTTCCCAGTCTGTGTCTCTTTCTGAATCTCTTATTCTCTTTGCTGCACTAGATCTAGCCTGATTATCTTGACTTGGCAGGAAAGCCAATTCATCCTCACAAGAGACCTCCTCCGGCTGATGTCCTAGATCTATGATGCTATACCAAGCGTTTCTAAAGTCATGACCATACCTGCTCTGAGGTTCTGTCACACAGAAAAGCTACTTAAAGAGTGCAACACATTCATTTCCAAACTAAGCTCATTGAAAAAGGTGCCTCTGCCTACATTTTTGTAGATACCTAACTATACATCAAATTTACTGCAGTTTCCAGATGAAATGAACACTAGTGGCAGTAAAACATCAACAACTTTAATTCCTGTTAACACAATTTTGTTTTCACGTGGTTCCTTGCACAATACCATGCTATGACATGAAAACACATTTACCATAGTGCATGTTTTGTACACTAACACATTTAGATGTTTCCATTACATAACCAGCTCCATATTTATGGCCTTTCTATCATAGTAAACTTGCTCGGTAGCTCACCTGGTACACTTGCAATGCAGAGTGCTAAGGTACCAATCCAGTGTCACGATAAAAGAGGCCAAAAACTTGTAGAACCAAGCAAAAATGCATGGTTGCTTCAGTGTTCCCTTTCATGGGAACTTCGAACTGCGTCCTCTAGGGGTCGCTATGGGGAACGCCTCGTCGTGACCCGTGTCTGAAGCATACATTGAAAAAACACCAACTCGTTGGCCGGCGACAGCCATGACGTCACTACCGGTGCGACTATAGTATAAATAGGCGCCGGGAG
>NW_015664668.1:11011-23368 GCF_001515625.1 Sinocyclocheilus rhinocerous
CTCCCGGCGCCTATTTATACTATAGTCGCACCGGTAGTGACGTCATGGCTGTCGCCGGCCAACGAGTTGGTGTTTTTTCAATGTATGCTTCAGACACGGGTCACGACGAGGCATTCCCCATAGTGACCCCTAGAGGATGCAGTGTCTCGTTCCCTACTCAGGGAACCATGGTTACATAAGTAACCTGAGACGTTTTTATGTAATGTTTGCTTTTGTTAACACTATCAGTTAGGTTTAGAGTAGGGTTTATAGGTGGTATGTTATTTTAAAAAGAGCATTAACCTTTTAGCGCCACTCAACGGACATTTCATTTCCTACCACAAACTACCATTGACCAACGTAATAAAACATTGCCAGATTCATGTTTATCCGTTTCAGATAAAACTGAACATGCTTTTAACACTTCGTTTTGAAAGTGTCATGAAACATGCAAAAAACAACAATGTCATTTTGCAGAAATTTCACCAAGTTTATTTGTATAGTGCTTTTTATGATACACATTGTTTCAAATCAGCCTTACAGAAAATCATGATGCTATTGTTTTTAATAATATTCACACCTTATAGTCGCATTTAGCAGATTAGGACTGGGCGATAATATAGTTTATATTTTACGACGATATAAGCAATCAAGCAGTTGAGATTTGCTATACAGTATACATTGCCTTACGTGGGTATACTGTATGTACAGTATTAGGACATACCTATATATATACAACTTTATATAAAGAGCTGGGCGATAATATAGTTACATTTTTATGACAATATAAGCAATCACACAGTATTTTCAATGAGCATTTCATGAACAATAAGGCTTCGCCTCAAATTATTCTTACTATTCTTGCTTAGATGTTGTATGATAGATTACATGATTGAGTCAGAATAAAAGATGGCCACTGAACCTTGATAAGCATGCCCACAGTGTATAGTACACAGTTTCTTTCCCTGGTGGTATAGATGCTTTTATTTGCGATTTGGTGGATGAGGGGAAAGGTGTTTCAAGGCAGCAGGTGTTAGGCTCATGACCCCTCCTGCACATCTCTACATGTGTATATGTGTAAGAGAAGACATGTTTGGGCATGTTCATGTGTGTGTCTGTGCATGAGTGATTGTGGAGGTGCACAAGCAGATATCATGAGAGCTGCCGTGTCCTTGGATATCATGTGATTAATTTCAAAGTAAACTGAAAAACATCAGTGGGGAATTGCAGGAGAGAATGTAAATGTGTAGGACAAGTCATTGACAGACAGGCAGTATGAGGCAGCATAGACTGTGGATGCTTGACAGAGGAACTTTAATGAAGAAAAAAATACAGTGTGGCATAGTTGGCAGAAACGCAAGAGAATGTAGCACAGGGTGGCACGATGCTGCTGAGGTCATCACTGCAACCCAACACACTATAATAGATGACTGCTAAAGATCTCTAGTGTAAACAAAACAGTTCAGCACTGTGCTGTATTGTCTGGGTTACCCATGTGATGGGGAACAAAGATCTTCTTTTGTACAGTAATACATCTATGTTTATAGATTCAGAAGTTAGCTGAAGGAGGTATGTTGACAGAAAATGAACAAAATTATGCAGCGTTAAGTTTGTTTCATACAGAACACATTTTTCCATGTCACTGCACTACTTTTCCTTTGTTTTTCTATGTAAACACATGCTAGACTAACAGGTTTGAGCGTTGTGGTGATCTTTTGCAGTGTCTCACGCATAAGACAAAATTCTAAAATTGTAATACTAAAGTTAAAATAAGTTCAACTTATTAAAAAAAAAAAAACCACACCTCAAGACCTGTTATTTCCACAATTCCACTGCCCGAGCCTCACATTTTTCAAAGCAAAAACACGCTCTGTCTGAATGGCCCATTAAAGATCTGAAGAAATTACACATTGCGCATGCAGGGTTTTCCTTCCTGTTTTGACATATAAGTTGGGAAAATTTCTAAAAAAGAAGAAAAAAAAAAAACAATAGGCTTTACTTACTACGAACCAAGATTTGCTACCTTAGTCAGCTGCAAATGCTATAAGCAATTGGGGCATTCTGATTCTAGAGAGCTTATTGGACAAAAATCTGTGTAGTGCAGGATGAGTCATACATTTTTTTTGTCTGTTTTCTTGGAACATAATTCTTTAATACTTAAAATTTAAATGTGTATATCTGCTAAAAGTGAATATTTTTAATATTTAGGACTATATTAGCATATAGATTACCTCAAATCTACAGACATGGATGTGTTTTTCTGCTGTGTATCCTTACGTTGCTTGACAGCAATAAATGTGATTTGATTTGTTACCAGGTAATTTGCAAGTATAGTACTCCAATGCATCTAAACGAACCCTGTTATCTCACTTTTAAATACATATGATTCCGTGAACACTTTAAAATCCCATCAAGATCAGCCTAAGCAGAGAACGACATATGTTTCATTAATCCTTTAAAAAAAAAAAACATTTGGCTTTCCTGCAATTGCCAACTGGCACTGTATACAAATAGATCTTAAAACATTTCCTTTGACTTAAAAATGATGAATTACATGACAAAACCATATGACACTATGTAACATTTATCATGTTTGAACAGAGCTGTAATTGTCTGTGAAATGCTGTGTGAATAATGGCATATCTGTTGTAGCCACTAATGGATGTGACAAAACAGGCTGTTACTGGCATTAAATAACACTGATTACCCTTTTAGCTGCAGTTTATCTTAAAGGGGTCATATGATGCAATTTAAATTTTTCCTTTCTCTTTGAAGTGTTACAAGCTCTTGGTGCATAAAGAAGATCTGTAAAGTTGCAAAGACTAAAAACTCAAATCCAAAGAGATATTCTTTATAAAAGTTAAGAGTCAGCCACGCCTACCTAAAACGGCTCGTGATGTTCTTTTTAGCAACATCATATGACCCCTTTAATTAGCTAATATGTTTGCAGATTGATTTTCAGAATTTCAGTGCTACAGTATAGTTAGTAGCACATATAGCATAAAACACAATACAATGGCACAGGAAATTAAGAAAATAATTGTCAAAGCTATGTAAATACACACACACACACACACACAAATAAATAGTATGTTAATTACTCCTGTCTCTTTTGCCTCTCTTCAGCTTTCTCATTGCGGTCCTAAAGCATGGAGTTAGTGTAAGAGGGTGCGATACAACCAAAATTGTGTGAAGGGACTCATTGCCTTCAGGACACTATGATTGCCTTCAGGACTACTGTTGTGTGCAACAGGATAGCAAATCATCTTAAATGGGTTAAACTTGGAAGTTTTGGTTGGTTAGCCCTCTTCATTTTGCCCCTGCTGGTAGATTACACCGTTATGTAGGAAACATGTTTCTCCACTGAGAGCCATTCAAAAGTAGCTGTGAATTTTTATTACATAAAAATTCTCTATAAGTAACATATAAATCACAAAAACGTCATTATAACATGGCTGTTATTTCATAAATGTCAAATTTTAAGAGGGTTCTTAACAGCGTGAAATTAATTTATATTTTTTCCTGCTGCAGTGATGTCTAATATAGAGTGATCACTCACATGGTAATTTACAGTGATTGGCTTAAAAAATCACCTTCTCAAATATTAGCACTTTAAAATAAAACAACAGCATAGTAACAGAAAAGATTTAAAAAAAAAATGTATTTATATAATTTATGTAATAATACAATATTGTAGATATTTTTTAAGAAGAAGAAGATAAATAAATAACTATTCCACCTCCACCAGCTCCACCTGTCTATATCTGTTATCTATTGTCAGTAGCAAGTTCATGCTTGCTCTGCAGCAGCAAAATACTGAGAGTTCTGGTGGAAAAATAAACCCTTAACATAACAACTACACATTTCTACTTTACAGTGTGTGAATAATAATAAGCTTTGCAAAATTTAAAATCAAAATGGAGCATGGGAGTAGCACATAGATAACAACCAAGATGTTTTGGAATGTAGAAATTAATTCCTTGCTGCTGGCATTGTGAGGAATAGCACACGTACATTGATCTGTTCACATTTGACAAAGGGTGTTTTGTGTATTTCTGTGTGTTTGGTTCAGGTAAACCCTACATTATAGGGACAAAATGTCCCCACAAAGAAGGCAATATCCAAAATCTTTGTCCTTGTGGGGACATGTTTGGTCCCCATGAGGAAAACAGCTTATAAATCATACAGAATGAAGTTTTTTGAATAGCAGATCTAAAATAGCAGAAACATTTGTGTGAGGGGTAGGTTTAGGAGTAGGATTAGGGCAAGGGGACAGGAAAATACAGTTTGTACAGTATATAAACCATTACGTCTATGGACTGTCCCCATAAAACATGGAAACCCAACGTGTGTGTGTGTGTGTGTGTGTATCTGGTTTTGCTTACGTTACAGATAGTACTATTGTACCATTGTGGGATACTATTGTGGGGACCAGACAATGGTAAATACACATACATACATATATAGCTAAATAAACTAAATCTAAACCTAAAATGCAAAAACCTTCCTGTGAAGACTTGGTTATAGAAAAATACCATTAGCTCAGTATAAAAACAACAGATTTAAGTTAATGGAAGGTCCCCACCATGATAGAAAAACAAACATCTGTATCTATGTTCATGCACCTTCCAGGTCATGTATACATTAACTTCCATGTTTCATGAACACATATTGCCTGTTAAATGTGAAATATGGTCAGGATTGGAATCCATACTAAAGTCACTACATGCTATCACAAACATGTTGGCCTCAATCCCATTATAATCCCCTCTGACATCTGTAACAAAGTGGCCAGAGCTCTTCCACATTTCTAATGGGAGGACAGCTTTGATTGGGTGTTATGCTTCGCCTGAGACACAGGCATTAACCAGCTGGGTGCTTTCTAGTCACAACTCCTGCTGAATCGCTTGGCCTCGGCTGGCAGTAGGGCCGCTTTGTCAGGAAGCTTGATGTCCTGGTATGGCAGCTCTAAGCCACACATCTGGAAAGCAGATTAGGAGAACAGAAACCATTCACACGTAATGCCGAGAGGGGCCAGATACTGGTGCTGGCTTTATCGCCTCTGTTTTCATGGGCACCACGTCAGATTGCTTTGAAATCACTTGGTTGTATTCACAGCTGCACATGATGCTGTCAGCTCTCTGCCTGCAGAGTGCCACCACACAGACTCATTAAACCCATTTCACATGCTCGGCAATGCACCAGGAGCACGGTGCAATCTGGACTCTTGACCTGGATGTTTTTTTATTTATTGTCATGATTTCCTAATTGTAATTCACTTTTATCAGGTATGACGCAGACGAGATTAACTCAAAAAACAACAACGAAAAAGGCATCATTCACTCAACTTCATGTTATTTTGTGTGGAACACAAAAGAAAACATTTTGCAGAACCACATTAACTTTCATTGTAAAAATAATAATAATAAATAAATAACAAAATTAACAAAATTTTCAAGATGTTGTCTTTTTTGTTCAACAGAAAAATAAAGTCATGCAGGTTTAAAATGTTTAAAATGATATGAGTGTGAGTACATGATTATTAATTTTTGGGTTGACTACTCCTTTAAGTTCCCAGGAACATGTATATATTTTTCAGTAGAAAGTATAATTCCAACATTTCCAAAAGGATTTTATTAGGCTATTAGAATGTTTTTATTATTCTTGATGGCTATGCTTCCTGTAACAGTAGTGTTGTTTTTGGTCAATTGCTATGAATTTCATCAGACACAAGTGTAGCAGACTACTCAGCGTCTATGAGAAAAGATTGTTGGTTGTGACAGTCCGTCAACATAAAAGTGCATGCAAAATATGGCGACAGTTGTCTACTTGGGTTTACAATATGAAGCATGAAGGTCTGTCTAGATCTATCTATCTATCTATCTATCTATCTATCGTTTATTCTGTCGTACTAGATATTGTAATGCTGTTGTTCTATCTATCTTTCATTCTATCATTCTATTGTTCTATTTATCTGTCCATAAGTAATATAAACTTATATAAATCCTTTTAATAATACTTCCTTGCATTCAAATTTGAATTGCAGTTTCACAATGAGCTCAATTCAACTTGAAACTGAAACTGAATTAAACTGGTCTTCTTACAGTTTTTCTCAATCGCTTTGGCACATTTTTTGAAACGGTCTTAACATTATCTGTTTTCTGGAACATCAGAACTCTAATGCATGGCTGCAAAATGTAGTAACTTACCCAAAACATTTAATTCATGCTCCAAAACCTAGTTATTGTGTCAGTGACTTGGCCAATGGCACCAAAATAAAAAGTGTTTTTGTTATCATGTGCGCCACACTGATCAAAATGTTTAGACATATTATCACCATGGAAATATTTGTTATATGCAAATTTCATTTAGTTTTATATGCAAATTTAATTTCATATTTGTTATATACAATTTTTTCTAATGTTTCTGCTTTCTATACTATACAAGAATGTCAGTTTTTTCTGTGTATCACACTGAGCATTTTAGATACATATTTCAGCAGTAGGTAAAACGTATTTGGAAGAGCCAATACTATACTACACAAAAAGAAAATGTGTATTTATATACTACATTTATTTTTATCATCGCTCCGGCCTGACAGGGCATCATCACAATATGGTAGGGGCATAATATTTCCGTCACACGCTTGAGGTATTCGGCCAATCATAACGCACTGGATAGCTGGCCAATCAGAGCACACCTTGCTTTTCAGACCGATGAGCTTTGTAAAAATCGACACGTTTCAGAAAGGCGGGACATAGAGGAGAAACAATAATGTACAGTATGTGGAAAATAATGTGTTTTTTTAACCTTAAACCACATAAACACATTTCATTACACCAAATACACAGAATGATGTTCTTTTTAGCAACATCATATGACCCCTTTAATTAGCTAATATGTTTGCAGATTGATTTTCAGAATTTCAGTGCTACAGTATAGTTAGTAGCACATATAGCATAAAACACAATACAATGGCACAGGAAATTAAGAAAATAATTGTCAAAGCTATGTAAATACACACACACACACACACACAAATAAATAGTATGTTAATTACTCCTGTCTCTTTTGCCTCTCTTCAGCTTTCTCATTGCGGTCCTAAAGCATGGAGTTAGTGTAAGAGGGTGCGATACAACCAAAATTGTGTGAAGGGACTCATTGCCTTCAGGACACTATGATTGCCTTCAGGACTACTGTTGTGTGCAACGGGATAGCAAATCATCTTAAATGGGTTAAACTTGGAAGTTTTGGTTGGTTAGCCCTCTTCATTTTGCCCCTGCTGGTAGATTACACCGTTATGTAGGAAACATGTTTCTCCACTGAGAGCCATTCAAAAGTAGCTGTGAATTTTTATTACATAAAAATTCTCTATAAGTAACATATAAATCACAAAAACGTCATTATAACATGGCTGTTATTTCATAAATGTCAAATTTTAAGAGGGTTCTTAACAGCGTGAAATTAATTTATATTTTTTCCTGCTGCAGTGATGTCTAATATAGAGTGATCACTCACATGGTAATTTACAGTGATTGGCTTAAAAAATCACCTTCTCAAATATTAGCACTTTAAAATAAAACAACAGCATAGTAACAGAAAAGATTAAAAAAAAAATGTATTTATATAATTTATGTAATAATACAATATTGTAGATATTTTTTAAGAAGAAGAAGATAAATAAATAACTATTCCACCTCCACCAGCTCCACCTGTCTATATCTGTTATCTATTGTCAGTAGCAAGTTCATGCTTGCTCTGCAGCAGCAAAATACTGAGAGTTCTGGTGGAAAAATAAACCCTTAACATAACAACTACACATTTCTACTTTACAGTGTGTGAATAATAATAAGCTTTGCAAAATTTAAAATCAAAATGGAGCATGGGAGTAGCACATAGATAACAACCAAGATGTTTTGGAATGTAGAAATTAATTCCTTGCTGCTGGCATTGTGAGGAATAGCACACGTACATTGATCTGTTCACATTTGACAAAGGGTGTTTTGTGTATTTCTGTGTGTTTGGTTCAGGTAAACCCTACATTATAGGGACAAAATGTCCCCACAAAGAAGGCAATATCCAAAATCTTTGTCCTTGTGGGGACATGTTTGGTCCCCATGAGGAAAACAGCTTATAAATCATACAGAATGAAGTTTTTTGAATAGCAGATCTAAAATAGCAGAAACATTTGTGTGAGGGGTAGGTTTAGGAGTAGGATTAGGGCAAGGGGACAGGAAAATACAGTTTGTACAGTATATAAACCATTACGTCTATGGACTGTCCCCATAAAACATGGAAACCCAACGTGTGTGTGTGTGTGTGTGTGTATCTGGTTTTGCTTACGTTACAGATAGTACTATTGTACCATTGTGGGATACTATTGTGGGGACCAGACAATGGTAAATACACATACATACATATATAGCTAAATAAACTAAATCTAAACCTAAAATGCAAAAACCTTCCTGTGAAGACTTGGTTATAGAAAAATACCATTAGCTCAGTATAAAAACAACAGATTTAAGTTAATGGAAGGTCCCCACCATGATAGAAAAACAAACATCTGTATCTATGTTCATGCACCTTCCAGGTCATGTATACATTAACTTCCATGTTTCATGAACACATATTGCCTGTTAAATGTGAAATATGGTCAGGATTGGAATCCATACTAAAGTCACTACATGCTATCACAAACATGTTGGCCTCAATCCCATTATAATCCCCTCTGACATCTGTAACAAAGTGGCCAGAGCTCTTCCACATTTCTAATGGGAGGACAGCTTTGATTGGGTGTTATGCTTCGCCTGAGACACAGGCATTAACCAGCTGGGTGCTTTCTAGTCACAACTCCTGCTGAATCGCTTGGCCTCGGCTGGCAGTAGGGCCGCTTTGTCAGGAAGCTTGATGTCCTGGTATGGCAGCTCTAAGCCACACATCTGGAAAGCAGATTAGGAGAACAGAAACCATTCACACGTAATGCCGAGAGGGGCCAGATACTGGTGCTGGCTTTATCGCCTCTGTTTTCATGGGCACCACGTCAGATTGCTTTGAAATCACTTGGTTGTATTCACAGCTGCACATGATGCTGTCAGCTCTCTGCCTGCAGAGTGCCACCACACAGACTCATTAAACCCATTTCACATGCTCGGCAATGCACCAGGAGCACGGTGCAATCTGGACTCTTGACCTGGATGTTTTTTTATTTATTGTCATGATTTCCTAATTGTAATTCACTTTTATCAGGTATGACGCAGACGAGATTAACTCAAAAAACAACAACGAAAAAGGCATCATTCACTCAACTTCATGTTATTTTGTGTGGAACACAAAAGAAAACATTTTGCAGAACCACATTAACTTTCATTGTAAAAATAATAATAATAAATAAATAACAAAATTAACAAAATTTTCAAGATGTTGTCTTTTTTGTTCAACAGAAAAATAAAGTCATGCAGGTTTAAAATGTTTAAAATGATATGAGTGTGAGTACATGATTATTAATTTTTGGGTTGACTACTCCTTTAAGTTCCCAGGAACATGTATATATTTTTCAGTAGAAAGTATAATTCCAACATTTCCAAAAGGATTTTATTAGGCTATTAGAATGTTTTTATTATTCTTGATGGCTATGCTTCCTGTAACAGTAGTGTTGTTTTTGGTCAATTGCTATGAATTTCATCAGACACAAGTGTAGCAGACTACTCAGCGTCTATGAGAAAAGATTGTTGGTTGTGACAGTCCGTCAACATAAAAGTGCATGCAAAATATGGCGACAGTTGTCTACTTGGGTTTACAATATGAAGCATGAAGGTCTGTCTAGATCTATCTATCTATCTATCTATCTATCTATCGTTTATTCTGTCGTACTAGATATTGTAATGCTGTTGTTCTATCTATCTTTCATTCTATCATTCTATTGTTCTATTTATCTGTCCATAAGTAATATAAACTTATATAAATCCTTTTAATAATACTTCCTTGCATTCAAATTTGAATTGCAGTTTCACAATGAGCTCAATTCAACTTGAAACTGAAACTGAATTAAACTGGTCTTCTTACAGTTTTTCTCAATCGCTTTGGCACATTTTTTGAAACGGTCTTAACATTATCTGTTTTCTGGAACATCAGAACTCTAATGCATGGCTGCAAAATGTAGTAACTTACCCAAAACATTTAATTCATGCTCCAAAACCTAGTTATTGTGTCAGTGACTTGGCCAATGGCACCAAAATAAAAAGTGTTTTTGTTATCATGTGCGCCACACTGATCAAAATGTTTAGACATATTATCACCATGGAAATATTTGTTATATGCAAATTTCATTTAGTTTTATATGCAAATTTAATTTCATATTTGTTATATACAATTTTTTCTAATGTTTCTGCTTTCTATACTATACAAGAATGTCAGTTTTTTCTGTGTATCACACTGAGCATTTTAGATACATATTTCAGCAGTAGGTAAAACGTATTTGGAAGAGCCAATACTATACTACACAAAAAGAAAATGTGTATTTATATACTACATTTATTTTTGTAGAAATATGTTACATGTAAACTGAAAATTCACCATTGCTTATTAATTTTTACACACTCTGTTGTCTTCCCCTAACACCACCACCACCACACATTCTTACATAATTTCCTATTGCTCTTCCACAACAAGCAACTGTGAATATTCAGTTTACATGTAACACATTTCTAGAGATAAATGTACTGTACAAATATAAATGTATTTATACAGCACTGCCATAGCTGCTTCTGTTTAGGGTTGTGACGTTCCTCCTTGTAGAAAATGTGTATTTATATACTACATTTATTTTTGTAGAAATATGTTACATGTAAACTGAAAATTCACCATTGCTTATTCATTTTTACACACTCTGTTGTCTTCCCCTAACACCACCACCACCACACATTCTTACATATCTTCCTATTGCTCTTCCACAACAAGCAACTGTGAATATTCAGTTTACATGTAACACATTTCTAGAGATAAATGTACTGTACAAATATAAATGTATTTATACAGCACTGCCATAGCTGCTTCTGTTTAGGGTTGTGACGTTCCTCCTTGTTCACAAACAGTAGTGATTGTGCTGGGCAAACTCCATATATATGCTTCCAAACTTGGTTGATTGGCAAAATTGTGATTCCTATTTCATTACAATGGCAAGTAGGGTTGCAAAGGGGTGGAACATTTCCAGTACATTTTGGAAACATTTCCAAAAGTTTCTGAAAATGTACAAAATTTTTCCAAAAGTTTCCAAAAAATTCTGGAAAGTTTTCAGAAATTTTTCACCCATTTGCAACGCTACTGGCAAGCCAGCTGCTAATTTAGCAGACATTACAACCATTCCATATCAGATATTTATGGAATATACACACATGTCTGACAGATTTTGATAAGTGAATGGATCATTTTACATGTGATGGCTCACATGATGAAAGAATGTTGTTTGACAATATCACTGAGAATCAACTTATCAGTTTTGATCAACAAGCCATGTGCATTTAGTTATTGTGGAAATTATAGACAATTGTACTTACTCTTTTGCACACGTGCAAAAACACATGCGATTTGCTTAAATCAGTAAGAAATTCAAATCTAATGTGAACAAGAAACTAATTGTTCAGACATCTGAACTTATTGTTTTGAGTAAAAAAACAATTGTTTCATTCGAGAATTGAGGCAAAGCGATTGAGAAACTGTAATTCATTTCTGAATGGTGAACGACCCTGGTGGATGGTGTGTGCAAATTGGAACAATGTGTTCCAATTCTACCTCACTTTTGCATCATTAACACATCTATGAAATGTCAAAAGGGCAAAAACAAAAAAAGCAGGGCACTTTAAAAGCCACCATGATCATGGTTTTTGTTTATCTGTGGGAGTCATCCTCTCATCTTATTAATGAAATCGTCTCGGGTTACGTATGTAACCCTGGTTCCTCGAGGGAACGAGACGCTGCGTCGGAAAACGCTAGGGGAACGCCCTTCAGCGTGACCGGCTCTGAACCTCGTGTGTAATCAGACCAATAGATGGGCGAGACGTCACGGGCGGGTGACGTAATGACCAGGAAGCTATAAAAGCACGTGCGGTGAGACCAGCGTCAGCTTCTAGGAATGAAGCAAGCGCTGGCAGCGACGCCGAAAGTATGGCACCGAGACGCAGCGTCTCGTTCCCTCGAGGAACCAGGGTTACATACGTAACCCGAGACGTTCCTCTTCAGGAACTCGAGCTGCGTCGGAAAACGCTAGGGGAACGAGAATGACCACGCCGCCAGACTTCCAAGTCTCTGCCTAGTGTGGAAGACTGCACAGCTAGGGCGAGAGAACAGAAGAGACCGGAGTGGCTAAAGTAGGCGGGGCCCGCC
>NW_015664668.1:24713-53235 GCF_001515625.1 Sinocyclocheilus rhinocerous
GCTTGGAGGGCAATGCCGGAGCCTTTAAAGACGATGCCACGCCGGGAGACAGATAGCTCGCAAGCGTCTGCTCTACCCGGGGCATCGTCTTATAACCGCGCTCTTTCATCCCCGCCACATTGCCATAATAATCGGAGGCGGGAATAAAGAGGCGGGCCGAGAATGGTCTTCCCCACGACTTCGACACCTCGGTGTGGCGGTCGGGGAAAAAAGGCAGGTTCCGGCGCGGAGTTGGTGGCTTAACACGCAGAAACCGCTCATCCAATTTACTTTTCTGCGGCTCAACCATCTTCTCGGCGGGCCATTCAATATTTAATTTGGCCACGGCATGAGTTACCACCTCCAAAAGCTCCTCATACTGGGGTGATTGAGGGGGCGAATCCTCATCGACGCCCACCACATCAACCTCCTCGGAGGAAGACAGGCGGAGCGCCGAGCCCGCTCCCCGGGGGGAAGTAACCGCAGAACGGGCTTCCGATCCCGGTGAGCGAGCGCTGGATCTGGCGGGTGAGGAAGAAGATAGGGACTCGCCCGTCTCCATTCCCTCCGCCAGTTCCAGCTGCGAACCCCACGAGCGTAATCGCCGCTCCGCCTCGGCGGAAGCGGGACCCGCACCGCGGGGAACGCTCGCGAAGGCACCCTCAGCAAAGAGTGCCTTCCGGGAGCGGAGAACATGCATAGGAAGACGCTCGCAATGCGGGCAGTCAGCTCTCTCAAGAGCTGACTCAGCATGCTCCGCTCCCAGGCAGACAACGCACAAACTGTGTGTATCCCCACCCGTAATGAAACGCGGGCAGGGAGGAACACACAGTCTGAAACGCTGGCCACCTTCGCCCCTGCTCAACTGGTGTTTTTTCTTTTCATGTGCTTTAGACATCTTTTAGTTTTCTATCTCTCTTTATTTTTCTCTTTCTAAGGGACAGACAACACCAAATAAGACTCACAACTGACACACACACAGAGCGCTTGCTGAATGACAGAAAGCTGATGCTGGTCTCACCGCTTTTATAGCTTCCTGGTCATTACGTCACCCGCCCGTGACGTCTCACCCATCTATTGGTCTGATTACACACGAGGTTCAGAGCCGGTCACGCTGAAGGGCGTTCCCCTAGCGTTTTCCGACGCAGCTCGAGTTCCTGAAGAGGAACCTGTGACGTAGAGCATGTGTAAATCTACGGAAATCTCAGCCCTTGCACATTTTACTGTAAATAATTTAACAACATTAAATTACATCCATTACAAACCCATGCAGGACTGTCAGAAACACGCATGGGCCAAATGAGGCCTACTATAGGGACCACACCATTACTAAATATAGCACAGTGATTGGAAACAAAAGCTCTTGTGTGCCAGAAAGCCGTGAAAGTGTTTAGTTTAGTGCGTAAGCCCAACAGCTTGGATCAATATGTGGTACTCAGGGATTGTGTTGCAGGGGCATCTCAGTAATGTGATATTTGTACTTACTGAAGGCCCCTTGCACTGGAAGCCCACGGCGTCCCCCCTCAACAGCCGAGACAGATTTAGACCGGCCTTTTTTTTTTTGGCCCCCTTCCACCTATTGATCTCAAGGTATGGAGTTACAAACCTGCTTTCAGGTGTGCACAATGCACTAAAAGATGAAAAAGTACTTCAACATTATCTCTTTTTCTTTCTTGTTCCTTCTCCATCACTCCAAATGAAAGATGTGCACTGCATGATTTGAGCTGTTCATCAGCAATATTCTTCCAAGTGAGAGAAAAAACATGAAGTGCTGGTGGCAATCAGTCTCTGGATGTTGGGAAGAGGGGCATTAAAAAAATGATAGATGCTAGAGCTACGAGGCTGTGTTTTCACTCAAGTGCTTTTTTGACAGAGCGCATAAGAAGCGAGCTCTGCCATGGCCACGTAAATGTCAATCTGCATAAGCTAATCACTGAAACTCTGCTGAGGACTTCATTGCGGAGGGCCATTTTGTTAGACTTGTCTTTGTGGCTGCAATGGAGCGCAAGGGCTCCGTGTGAGATTAGACAAGTACCATGGTCCTGATTGCACCAGCCACAGAGAGATCCAGGTAATCACGCTATCCATCCTCGTTTCCTAAAACAACGTGGCAGGTCACAAATGTGACGCAAGGCAATTCAGAACTCTAGTGAATGAAGTTGGAAAATGATTGGGCATAAACTTATTTCCCCTCAAGTAGCAATTACCGAGAGAGTTCATCACAGCGGTTTTATTTATTATCAATACAATACATGGTGGAGAGCGTCAGAATGCAATTTAAAGGTACAGTACAGTTTTTATGCAACTAGCAGGTTGTCTAGCCACTGCAAAAAAAGCAAAAAAACAAATGTTTTTAATTCTTTTTTTCAGTCGCACAGCTTTGTTGTTAAGCTCCTGGAACGTTTCTGTGATGGCAGTTGGCACTATTTTACCAGCCTCAATTTAGTCGACAATACCAATGTAATGGAAAAATACTACAGATGTTACAGACAATAGCAAAACAGTCTAGATAATTTAGATAAATTAAGAAATACAAGAATATGCAAAGTATTATCAATGTGAAGACTAAATCGAATAAATCACTTAGGACACAGCTGTTTTTCTATGCTCTCATACATCAGCATTTTTGTGCCAGGGCCCGGGTCACGACTGACCTTTGCCTTGGCAGACCACACTGGATAGGATCTGTGCCTGAGGATGGGATATAATTGACATGGTCCACTGCTTGAGGGTTTGCTAGTTGGACTGGTATACCATAACAGGCAGAGATCATTTGGGTTAAAAATATAAACAGTCTGTTCAGCCTGCAAGGGACGTGTGTGACATTAAAATGTATGTGACATCAGAATTCATGAGGTTGGTTTATGAATGTAAATCATTGTCGTCATACAAAATCTTTAATGGAATTATATTTTATCATAATCATTTAATCATATTTTGTCATTGATGGCAGTGATTTTGTGTTCGTTGTAGCACTGGCAACACAGCGTGATGGTGAATATTATTGAATGTAGTCTGGATAATGCTGGAGATTCTGAAGGGTACAGAACACATTTTTTTTTGCAAAGTATATGTAATTATACCGTTCATAAATTATTTACACTAATAATATATCTGGACCCTATGTAAATATTGAAATAGTATATAAATTATACATATCATATGCAATAATATTGTGAAATATTATTAAAAATGAATATAACTATTTCTTATAACTATTATATTACTACTATAATATAACTATTGTTTTCTGTTTTAATATTTTTCTAAATGTAATTTGTACATGCGATGCAAAGCTGAATTTTAAGCAGCCATTACTTCAGTCTTCAGTGTCTCATGATCCTTCAGAAATCCATCTAAGATGCTGACTTTGGTTTTCCAAAAAACATGTATTATTACCAATGTTAAAAACAGTTGATGCTTTATTTTATTTTATTTTTTTCTTGTGTGGAAACTGTGATACATTTTATTCAGGATTCTTGGATGACTACAAAGTTCAAAAGAACAGCATTTATTCTAAATTGTAACATTATAGTGTATTTATCATCAAGTTTGATTAAATGCATCCTTGCTGAATAAAAGTATTAATTTCTTTCCGAAAAAAAACAAAACGTACCCTACATTTTTGAACAGTGGAATATCGCACAGATATAAATGGTAACAGTTATTACTGTAAAATACTTTAAAAAGTAAATGGTAGACCAATTCATAATATTATCTGTTACTATAAAAAAAAGCATATATTGTATCAACACCGGGTGCAAATACCATCTGTCTCACTTTATGACTTTGAGTAAATAGCCTCTGCCTTAATTATTTTAGATTAAATTTATTAGAACATTTTCCCATAGGATTGTAGGCGATTTTCTTTTTATCTGTTACCACTCAATTTGTTCCACTAAGCAAACAATAATGTACTGGTTCCTCACTGGCGGCAAGAATCCACTTTACTCTATTTGCTGACAAACAGCCCCCTGCCGCCAAGGAATTATCTGCCATGCTCATCTGCTCTCTGTATAAGGAGCTATTTCTATAGATGCACTGTAGTGTAGAGTAATGCAAACTGGTTGTGACACTAAAACATGACCTTTTAAATTGATTGAAAGATTATAATTGTTTTTGGCTTCTTTTTTTTGTAGCCCTTTAGCTTTGCCTGGAAATGTTTATGACATACAGTAAGAGCTTGTCATAAATGCTGACAAAGCAAATCAATGGGTAACTAAGCAATTGTGATAGAGTAGATATGTTTAAGTCTAGACCACTGGGTCATAAAATTTTGAATAAACCTGTTAGTATTGATGAGCATTAGTATTAGATAATTTAAGAGGGATGCACATTTATTTAATAGTGCAAAAATAGTTCATACATTTTTTTTAATATACATAATATCAAAATATATGTGATTGACAGGGGCCGTAATAATCGGCTATGTTTATATCAACCCCCCAGCTAAATATAATGGGATGAAAATGAGTGTTGTGGCATATGCCGTTAGATTTATGATGGCGTTTACATGTGTTAATGTGTTGGAAGTACGTGCTTCAGGAAGAAGTGAGTTTGGCTGGAATAACAAGCTGTTTCAGCAGAAGGAATTCCATAGAGAAAGTCCTCACACACTACACAGCCGCTACCTGAGAGAGCCATCTGTGTCTCGACTAGTCAAGCCCCATGACAGTAGAGCCAGACTGTGTGGTTAGGGGTCAGTCCAGCCTACACAGCAAACACAATCACACTCACACATTGTATCCCTGAACACCTGGTGGAAATGTGCATGTAGGCCAATGTCTCGTGTCAGTGTTTGTAATACAACTCCTCTTGATCCGTCTCACATACGTCAGTGATCTGTTTGTGAAAGATTACCATTCAATAAGCGATTGGTGCAAACACAGCTAGCTGCCTGTGCTTGAACTTCAAGTATTGGAGGATCATGAGTGATTTAAGAGGATAAGCTCATCAGAAGTGACCAAAAGATGGGCTGTTTTATCAGACCAAAATAGTAACACGTGCTGCTGTTTGCAGAGCTTTAAATCATGTCGGCCATGCTCTCAACAGTCCTCATAATTTGTTTGTTTGTTTACCCTCCCTATGAAGACTTTCTGGGAGGGATTTATGTGGATTGTTTTATTTTTTCACTGTTAACCCAATTTGTGATTAATTCTCTCAGATTAAGGCATTTTTGTTCATGAAAAACCAGCAGAATGAATAAATTTTTTTTTAACCGTTTGTAAAAACGTTTTTTTTTTTGCTACACACCACACAAATTTCATTAAAAACTCGACTTCCAGTTGATTTCAGTATGATGTTAGCATGCTGCTAAGGTTATGGCATAATACACACCATAGCTAATAAACACAATAATTATTTACCTTTCAAAAACATTAAAATCTTAATGACCTTAGACTTATGAATGGTCAAATCATGAGCATGTCATAATACATCATGGGATTTGCTTCTCCATAATAAAGGATACATGCAATGCTGTGTCAGAATTTTGCTAAAACAAAGTATCTTAGGCAGCAGAATAATTAAGATGTCTACCTTTTGGAACAGACTTTGCATCAGGATAAGCGCATATGATGCCTAAAATGCTGCATCTGTAGGCAGTTCACTGGGTTTTGGGAGAGAGCTTAGGTTTCAACACTTCAGCCAAGTGTAGTGTGCCATGTAACAAATGTTGTTTTCCTGTTTTGCAATCTCGTCAGCCTACTACATCATACACCTACACCATGAACTCTCTCCTATCCCTATATATGTCCTTCCTGTTTGCATTACACTCCTGTCAAACATGGTCACATCTTCCATTTTTCATGAAGAAGTCTGTAAAGGATGGATAGGATGATGCCCTTTGACCTTTTCTACTGCATGCAGCATGGTCTCCTCTGTTCCTGAGTGGGGAATTCATCATGCCAGCACCACTTGACCTCAGCACGTGAACTTGTGTGGAACAGATGGGACTAGGCAAGGGTTTGGGTCACAGCTGTGCTGGAGGCACTGCCCCTGCTGATGTATCCTTGAGTCTCTTTAAAAAGCCCTCTACTGAGGTAAACCCCAAACTGCCTGCCATTGTTGTTGTTGCTTTCTGTACTGTGCCTCATGTAAAGGTAGTGCAACAATGTTTTGATTGGCATATTAGGGTTAATATGCATAATTATAATGCATAGGTCTGATTCCTTGTTCTCTGCTCTATTTAACATGAAGTGCCAGCTTACAGTGCATATGAAACACTGTGTCCAAAAAGCTGTCTCATGCACTTCAGGATGCCATAAGTCTGAATTAGCCTTTCTGACATTATATTTTTGCACCGCAATTTGACAAATTTGTCTTTGACTTGGTGGAACAAAACCGGTTTTGCATTCAGACACGCTAAAATGTGTTAAATGGAGCTGAAAGTATTATATTACTATACTGTATAATAGAAAGCAGCTTTTCCATACAATCAAAGTGGATGGTGACCATGGCAGATTTTTAAGACATTATTTTCAGTGAATATCTTAAATTTCATTTTTTTCTTCACACAAAACTATGGCTTCAGAAGGCTTGAAATGGTATGGTGTGCATGTTTTTTGGCAGCCTTTGGTCCCCATCCAGTTCTACTGTATGGAAGAGAGCAGCTGAACATCTGCTGAATATCTCCTTTTGTGCCCCAAGGAAGAATGAAAGTCATACAGGGTTAGAAAGACATGTGGGTGAGTGAGTGTGATGATGTTTCAGAATTTTTGGGTGAACTATCCCTTTAATGTCTCCAGTGTTACAAAATGCGCCTTTTAAGCTGATATGTACTAGCCTCAGCAACATACTGTAAAGGTTTAAGTATCTGAAATCTAGTCAGGGTGTTTATTCAATTACAGCTGAAGACTGTCTGCTGTGTGATGAATAAAATTCACATCTCTACCATAAATCTTCAAACATAAAAAAGAAGAAATCTGACTACATCCACACCCTCAGTTATGCTGGTCTCACTTCATGCAATTAAGCTCACCTTCTTCTACAGCAATTATCTTGATGTATCAAGATTCTCTCAGATGCTGTTGCTTCTGCCAAATATTATGTAATAGAGTTTTGAGACAATTTTGTGTCACATAAAGCCTTAAAGATTAATTTGAAAAATCAGAGCAGTCTCTTTTTTTCCCCTCTGATCTCTGTGGACTAATTTCCAGAATGGTTTGGTTCAGCTAATTAGCAATGGTAGAGAGAGAGAGAGAGAGAGAGAGAGGGGAAGGGAGAAAGAGAGGGAGAGAGCGAGCATACAAAAAGAGTGGATAGATAAAGGGGGAAATATGAATCATTATTGTATATTTGTTCATCACCTCATTTGTATAAGATGTCCATAATTGTTCATTGGAAAGTGCAATAATTGCATTTTGAAATTGCTTTCTCTTTGTCTTTAGTATGGGTTGCTGTGAATATTAGAAACTTAGAAAATTAGAAAAAAACTAAACAAAACAAAAACACAAAACACACAAGACAAAACAAAGCAAAACAAAATAAATTGAAGTGGTTGGGGGTCATGTTCGCCCAGTTACAATGGCTGCTACACCCCTGCTAATATTGGTGCCACTTCAAAGAGATTAAATGTGGGTCCTATGTATGTCTGTCCAAATTTTCCAGTGCCAAAGCACATCCTGCCTTCCCTGATGACTAGCCTCATATAACACCTATAGCTGATGAGTCCACCATGGGCCCTGATGAAGGCAGAGGGATTGTATCTATAGGCTGCACTTAAGAGATGGATGAGGCGCCACGCAGGGACGGTGGTAACTGCCCTACTTCTTGCAATAAGTTTGGATTTGAAGCTCAAAGGAATTGTTCCTAACCGACCTGCTCATTTTACTATAGTTCCTCTTTCCAAGCTTCTGCTGAGATTCCTGTGAATTTTGGGATAGGATGTGCAAATTTCCTATTCCCTCAATGGTGACCATGTTTGGCTCCAGTTTATAATGCATACCATCATATTTAAATTCATGATCATGAAAAAATAACACCATAATCGGATGCTTTCTTTGAATCCTCAGGAAAACACACACACACACACACACACAACATTGCACTTTCATGCTTTTCCAATATTTGCAAAGCTTTCGCTGTACACAGAGTACATCAGAAGAAGCTTCTTAATGATGAAAGTCTTTCACTGGCCTTGCAACTTTCCCTCTACCCATAAAATGTTAACATTTCTAATTTATTATATATTAATTATCCTCTATTTATGCATTACATAACAGCTTTTGCGAACATCTCTCATGTAAAACCCTCATCATTTATTTATTGCCTTTACAGAAATGACAGAGTCAGATGGACCATCACACACTAAAATGAGATAAAGATTCAACAAAAGCTGCTCACATATTCTCCAGGGGTAAAGCGAACACTATCACTTATTCCGCCTGCTCTGGTCTGTTTCTCCTGACTCTTTCCCCCCTAAGTATCTCCTGCTGATTGTTTTCCCTGCCAGCCTTGAGTTTTGTCCTCTCAGATAAGTGTCCATGAGAGACGTGACACACCTAATCAGCTCTAACAGGTAAAGGACAAAATAGTCCCTTGTCTTTTTGTTTCTTCAGGAATTTAGGGTTGAGCCAGAGATGCAAAACTCAAATCAAACGGTAGCAGCGAGATCCTCCTCATCAGGGATGTAAAAATACCCCGTCAAGAAGCACACCTTGAGTGAGACAGATGGTCTATTGATTTTATTTGAAAGGCTGCCACATGTCCCTCTATATAACACTGTCCTTCTTCTGGACTTTATCAACAGGATTTTAGTATTATTGTGACCGATACTTAGAGACATATGCACTCTAGAAAAACTGATAGGGTAAGCTAAAATACTGCATTAAAGCATTATGGTTGTCATAACAAACAAGGTGTCACACAACCTCTATGGCATTACATTTATGCATTTGCCAGACACTATTGTACAAAGTGACTTACACCGCACTCAAGCTATACATTTTTTAACAGTATGCATGTTCAGTGGAAACTGAATCCATGACCTTGGCATTGTATGCACCATGCTGTACCAGCTGAGCAATGTAAACATGTTTCATTAACATTTATGTCTGAGTCTTTGGGTAATAAAGGTACCCACCAGCTTGCCTTACTTACTTTAGACAGTGTACAGAATAAACAATAAACAAATGACATTTTTCATTGTCAATTAATCAAAAATTGCTTTTAACAGATCAGCCATGAGCTTTTAACCCAAAACCTTTCTTTTAAAGGAATATTTTCTTAAAAATGAAAATTCTGTTATGATTTACTCACCCTCATGTCATTCCAAACTCATATACATTCATTTCTTCTGTGGAATTCAAAAGAATATTTTGAAGAATGTTTCCGCTGTTTGTCTTTTTGGAACTTTGTCTTTTTGGAACTTCAACATTTTGGACCCGTAGTGACATCCATAGTATAGACAAAAAGGTTCCGTGAAAATACTCCATACAACTCCACTGCTATATTGCAAGTCTTGTAAAGTCACACAGTAATTTTTTTTAAATAATGAACAGAGAAATTTCAAAATCAAACCAAACATTGTTCAAAGCACACATGCACAAATTAAATCAAATATGGTGGCACAAAGATGATTGTCCATAAACTGTTGAAAAGTCTTCAAAATATATTCTTTCATGTTATGCAGAAGTAAGTAATCCCTTCAACTTTAGCCTGACATGAGGGTGAGTAAATGAGATCATTTTCATTTTGGGGTGAACAGATTTCATCTCTTCTCAAATGTCTTTTGAGGTTTAGACTACAATGAAAATTTTGTCCTCATGTCATTCCAAACCTGTTTAACTTTCTTTCTTCCGTGGAACATAAAAGAAGATATTTTGAAGAATGTTTGTAACCAAACTGTTCTAGCGACCATTAACTTCCACTGTATGGACAAAAAAACACAGAGACATTTCTCAAAATATTTTCTTTTATGTTCCACAGATAAAGGAAATCTTATAGGTTTGGAACGACATCAGGGTGAGTAAATGATGACCGTTTCGGTTCCCATTGACTTGCATCTTATGTTTTGTCCATGCAACACAAGTCAAAAAGAACCCAAACTGTTTGTTGACCAACAGTCTTTGAAATACAGTATCTTCTTTTATGTTCCAAAAGAAAGAAATGCATAAAAGTTTGGAACGACATGGGGGTAAGTAAATGATGACAGAAGTTTTATTTTTGAAGATGACAGAAATTTAAGTTTTTACAGTTTTTCAATTTTTTACAGTTAACTGATTGCTGTTATATAGGGTGACCACACATGCTATTTTTCATGGGGCACGTCTTTGCCAGGATTTCTATATTGCCTAAAATATCCAGGTTTTGGCTTTGTTTGCGCTGCACAGACCGATCGGTGTATGACATCAAAGTACCGTGAGAACTACAGAGAGCAGATTCTTATGCTTTAGAATCGCTCTCACGTTACTTTGATGTCATACAATGATCGGTCTGCGCAAGTCGAACACACCTAATATGTACGCGTATTTGCATCACTTTGACTGTTCCCACCTTCTGTGCCACGATTGGTCGATTATGTACAATGCCTGCATGTTATTGGTCAAACTATTTTTCGATCATTACCTCCAGCAAGTATGAAAACAGGAAAACAAAGCCAAAACCTGGATATTTTAGGAAATATAGAAATCCTGGCCAGGACGTGTCCAGGAAAAAGAGCATGTATGGTCACCCTATGTTATATAGCTTTAAAGAGTGCTGTTTCCAGCAGGGTGCTAAAATAATTTGCTTGTAATTTTATCAAGTGTTTAGCGGCACTGCTTGTAATACCATTTATCTAACCTTCATTAGCCCATGGATTAATCTTATTAAAATTAATATTCAGAGGATAGAGACTCTCTAAATCTGTCTTTTTATTTCTCAGGCTTTTCGATTGGGAAAGGCCCTGAAAGGTCAAATTGAGACCCTCTCACATAAATCAATGGCTGTCACAATTGTAGGGTCTCTGAGAGCCCCCCTCGCCTCAGCGTGCTGCAGTCTGGGCCTGCATATTTCACACTCACAGAGGTGTCACACAAGCATGTCTCACTCTCTTTTTCAGATCCCGGCTCCAAATGCGAGAGCCCAAGATGAACTGCTGTTCAACTCCTTGGCAAAAGCACCATCACTGTCAAAGCCAGGGATGCAACATGTAAAAGCCAACAGACCACATGCCTGTCAGCCTATTAGAGCAACATGGTAGGAAATCTGACAGGACTGTATCTGCACACCTGTGGGAATACAGAGAGACTCCATTCATAAGGCTGTCTATAATCCCACACCAAGGGATTATACACAACCCAGCAGCTCTATGAGGTACCCATTAGGCAGGCTATTTAGAAAAAGGGAAGATAACATCACATTTATATAATTTATATAATTTCATATTTGGAAAAAAGGCTGATGAAGCTCAGTAAATGCTATATGCTCTGTTGAAGGTAATGGCCAATTGTTAGCCAGCAGTACATATGAATATAAGCGAAGTATTTTACCTCACCTTGCCTTTCTTTTATAGTTATAAATGGAAATATAATTTAAAAAAAATACAGCATCACACCCGTTTTTCAGAAAATCAGCATGGCCTTGCACTTGGACATGAATGGAAGTAAGGTATTGCTTGTATGCAGTTTATATAATTCATTCCTTTTTAAAAGTTACATAAACAAGCCAAAACTGTGTAACTTACATTTTACACACATATTGGCCAATTATAGTCTAATTTTGCTCCACTAGCAAAATATTTACAAATAAAGCCAAAGCAGGATGTATACTGACAGTCTGGAACACTGCAAACACAGACTAGCAGAGTTGTACAAACACTGAAGTGACTCAGTGCCTCCAATAATTAATAATAAATATAATTGATCTGATTTATGGTTAATTTCAGGGTTGTATGGTTGTATACCACCATTTATGTAAGCATTAACTTGATTTACAGAAATATGAACTGAGATCCGCTAATAGAATATTGAACTGTGACACCAATGATTCTTAATTGGATTCTATAACAGGGGTTTCATCCTGTAGGGAATTGGACACATGGGCTAACTAAGCTGTTCTGAAAATGAAATGAAAAAGAGACATGTCAGATTTTGGACCAAAAATGTCTAGTAGAGCTGAATTGAGGTATAGAGACATTCCATTAAAGGGGACATAACACACACAGTTTCTGACAATCTCATGTTAATCTATAGAGTGTACCTATAGAGTTGCATCCTTCATATCTCCGAAGAGTCTTTAGTTTGATCAGATTTATAAAAGACAGATAAAGCTTTACGCTTCTCTCTGAAAACAGTTGAGCTCCTGGAGGCGTGCCGTGGGTGGAGCTAAAGAGTCACGAACACGCAAAGCATTTGCGTAGAGATCGTTTGCAAGATTTGACATCAACATAAATAAAACAGGAACAAAAACTTTATTGACTTAAATTTTATTTCATTTGTTTATAAAACATTCATCACCTTAATGCCGGGAACAAACAAACACACGTCCACAACTCCTTCCAAACTTCTAAAACTGCATCCACTGTTCCCTTAACACTGGGTTTCTTTGGGAAGCTGAACAAAGTTATCTTTCCTTCACAACCAAAAACACACTTCTTTAGGTGACATTATTGGTTTTGTGATCAAAAACAAAATGTAAAATCCTTCTCGAGCAAGTCCTGTGCAGCACTGCCGATGACTTTCGTAACCCGAATGAAGCATGTTGATGGGTGTACTCTTGTTTTCGCTCTGGTTTACATGTGCGCGCGATCTTCCGGGAGAAGTGCCCATACAAGGAATTCTGCCCTTTATGATGTCACACATGGCCATACTTGAAAAAAACTTTCCGAAATTTATGCGAACCCTGAAGGAGTGTATTCGGCACAGAAATACTCAGTCATATGTCCAATTTGTTTTTGTTTTTATTACTTTGGCCATGTTTAGCATGAGAATCCAACTCTTTAAAAGTGTAAATAAGTCAGAATGCACGAATAAAGCAATAAGCCCCAAGAAGCCGTGGTTTACGGTGAATTTATAACAGCTATGGGGCGTTGTTAAAACCCCCTTAGCTGTTATAAATTCACTGTAAACCACGGCTTCACGGGGCTTATTGCTTTTATAAAATGGTTATTCCATATACGTAATAAGGTTTCACAAAATAAAACTGAGCAAATAAAGTGTAATGATATTAATAAAAACATTATTCTTCCGCCAAGCAATGTAGTTCCTCAGAAACAGTTGTGGTTGCAACAAAGTGGTTGCCAAGCAACACACAAATGTAAACAAAGGTGTATGTTTGTAGAGTAATTTACAACAGCTTCAAACGTGGCTCAGCCAATCAGAATCAAGGACCGGAACTATCTGTTTTATAAATAGAATTAGACCTCCCCTTTAAATTCTGAATATGCAGAAGATACTTCTGCTAATTAAAGTAATATGAAAGTAAAATGGCACGGGAGATTTTTGCAAGCGTTCCATAAGGTGCTTTATCTTGGCCAGACAGCGTGGTTCATTCCAGCGATAGATGGAGTGAGATTTTTTGTGATGCCAATGTTTGATAGTGAACGCAATACACTGCGTTGCTAATTAATCTCAAACAGGCATATGGCTGTAAAGGGCAGGAATCACCCAAGCAAGGAGTTATTTATAGTAATTATAACACGTGTTGTTACATCTGAGGTGTGAGCTGATATATTTGTTTAAATAGGTCAAATAACCCTTAAAATAACTACTCTGATATTTATCTGCAGGAACTATCAATGCACAGATTGTCACAGAAGAAATATAAGACAGAACAAACCCTCTGCGTTTTTGTAAAGGAAATATCATGAACTGTCATGCAATGAGAGTATTATAAGACTCCATTTTAATTCTTAATTTAATGTTTTTTTTTTCATATATTATTACCAAATCTTATTGTGTTGTTGAAGATGAAACGGCAGAACTTGTACTCTACCCCTAAAAAAGAAATTTGGTCTATGAAAATGATCAGTGGGAAATATTGATTTCCAATGCCCCCTAGTGTGGTAAGATGTCGATGTTTAATACAGCAAAGCTATTCACAAACTTTGAAATCCAAGTTTTCTTTTTTTAAAGGCAAAAACCAACAAAGCATATTCATCTGTTAATGGCTGCCAGGTTTTGGCTTTGTTTGCGCTGCACAGACCGATCGGTGTATGACATCAAAGTACCGTGAGAACTACAGAGAGCAGATTCTTATGCTTTAGAATCGCTCTCACGTTACTTTGATGTCATACAATGATCGGTCTGCGCAAGTCGAACACACCTAATATGTACGCGTATTTGCATCACTTTGACTGTTCCCACCTTCTGTGCCACGATTGGTCGATTATGTACAATGCCTGCATGTTATTGGTCAAACTATTTTTCGATCATTACCTCCAGCAAGTATGAAAACAGGAAAACAAAGCCAAAACCTGGATATTTTAGGAAATATAGAAATCCTGGCCAGGACGTGTCCAGGAAAAAGAGCATGTATGGTCACCCTATGTTATATAGCTTTAAAGAGTGCTGTTTCCAGCAGGGTGCTAAAATAATTTGCTTGTAATTTTATCAAGTGTTTAGCGGCACTGCTTGTAATACCATTTATCTAACCTTCATTAGCCCATGGATTAATCTTATTAAAATTAATATTCAGAGGATAGAGACTCTCTAAATCTGTCTTTTTATTTCTCAGGCTTTTCGATTGGGAAAGGCCCTGAAAGGTCAAATTGAGACCCTCTCACATAAATCAATGGCTGTCACAATTGTAGGGTCTCTGAGAGCCCCCCTCGCCTCAGCGTGCTGCAGTCTGGGCCTGCATATTTCACACTCACAGAGGTGTCACACAAGCATGTCTCACTCTCTTTTTCAGATCCCGGCTCCAAATGCGAGAGCCCAAGATGAACTGCTGTTCAACTCCTTGGCAAAAGCACCATCACTGTCAAAGCCAGGGATGCAACATGTAAAAGCCAACAGACCACATGCCTGTCAGCCTATTAGAGCAACATGGTAGGAAATCTGACAGGACTGTATCTGCACACCTGTGGGAATACAGAGAGACTCCATTCATAAGGCTGTCTATAATCCCACACCAAGGGATTATACACAACCCAGCAGCTCTATGAGGTACCCATTAGGCAGGCTATTTAGAAAAAGGGAAGATAACATCACATTTATATAATTTATATAATTTCATATTTGGAAAAAAGGCTGATGAAGCTCAGTAAATGCTATATGCTCTGTTGAAGGTAATGGCCAATTGTTAGCCAGCAGTACATATGAATATAAGCGAAGTATTTTACCTCACCTTGCCTTTCTTTTATAGTTATAAATGGAAATATAATTTTAAAAAAATACAGCATCACACCCGTTTTTCAGAAAATCAGCATGGCCTTGCACTTGGACATGAATGGAAGTAAGGTATTGCTTGTATGCAGTTTATATAATTCATTCCTTTTTAAAAGTTACATAAACAAGCCAAAACTGTGTAACTTACATTTTACACACATATTGGCCAATTATAGTCTAATTTTGCTCCACTAGCAAAATATTTACAAATAAAGCCAAAGCAGGATGTATACTGACAGTCTGGAACACTGCAAACACAGACTAGCAGAGTTGTACAAACACTGAAGTGACTCAGTGCCTCCAATAATTAATAATAAATATAATTGATCTGATTTATGGTTAATTTCAGGGTTGTATGGTTGTATACCACCATTTATGTAAGCATTAACTTGATTTACAGAAATATGAACTGAGATCCGCTAATAGAATATTGAACTGTGACACCAATGATTCTTAATTGGATTCTATAACAGGGGTTTCATCCTGTAGGGAATTGGACACATGGGCTAACTAAGCTGTTCTGAAAATGAAATGAAAAAGAGACATGTCAGATTTTGGACCAAAAATGTCTAGTAGAGCTGAATTGAGGTATAGAGACATTCCATTAAAGGGGACATAACACACACAGTTTCTGACAATCTCATGTTAATCTATAGAGTGTACCTATAGAGTTGCATCCTTCATATCTCCGAAGAGTCTTTAGTTTGATCAGATTTATAAAAGACAGATAAAGCTTTACGCTTCTCTCTGAAAACAGTTGAGCTCCTGGAGGCGTGCCGTGGGTGGAGCTAAAGAGTCACGAACACGCAAAGCATTTGCGTAGAGATCGTTTGCAAGATTTGACATCAACATAAATAAAACAGGAACAAAAACTTTATTGACTTAAATTTTATTTCATTTGTTTATAAAACATTCATCACCTTAATGCCGGGAACAAACAAACACACGTCCACAACTCCTTCCAAACTTCTAAAACTGCATCCACTGTTCCCTTAACACTGGGTTTCTTTGGGAAGCTGAACAAAGTTATCTTTCCTTCACAACCAAAAACACACTTCTTTAGGTGACATTATTGGTTTTGTGATCAAAAACAAAATGTAAAATCCTTCTCGAGCAAGTCCTGTGCAGCACTGCCGATGACTTTCGTAACCCGAATGAAGCATGTTGATGGGTGTACTCTTGTTTTCGCTCTGGTTTACATGTGCGCGCGATCTTCCGGGAGAAGTGCCCATACAAGGAATTCTGCCCTTTATGATGTCACACATGGCCATACTTGAAAAAAACTTTCCGAAATTTATGCGAACCCTGAAGGAGTGTATTCGGCACAGAAATACTCAGTCATATGTCCAATTTGTTTTTGTTTTTATTACTTTGGCCATGTTTAGCATGAGAATCCAACTCTTTAAAAGTGTAAATAAGTCAGAATGCACGAATAAAGCAATAAGCCCCAAGAAGCCGTGGTTTACGGTGAATTTATAACAGCTATGGGGCGTTGTTAAAACCCCCTTAGCTGTTATAAATTCACTGTAAACCACGGCTTCACGGGGCTTATTGCTTTTATAAAATGGGTATTCCATATACGTAATAAGGTTTCACAAAATAAAACTGAGCAAATAAAGTGTAATGATATTAATAAAAACATTATTCTTCCGCCAAGCAATGTAGTTCCTCAGAAACAGTTGTGGTTGCAACAAAGTGGTTGCCAAGCAACACACAAATGTAAACAAAGGTGTATGTTTGTAGAGTAATTTACAACAGCTTCAAACGTGGCTCAGCCAATCAGAATCAAGGACCGGAACTATCTGTTTTATAAATAGAATTAGACCTCCCCTTTAAATTCTGAATATGCAGAAGATACTTCTGCTAATTAAAGTAATATGAAAGTAAAATGGCACGGGAGATTTTTGCAAGCGTTCCATAAGGTGCTTTATCTTGGCCAGACAGCGTGGTTCATTCCAGCGATAGATGGAGTGAGATTTTTTGTGATGCCAATGTTTGATAGTGAACGCAATACACTGCGTTGCTAATTAATCTCAAACAGGCATATGGCTGTAAAGGGCAGGAATCACCCAAGCAAGGAGTTATTTATAGTAATTATAACACGTGTTGTTACATCTGAGGTGTGAGCTGATATATTTGTTTAAATAGGTCAAATAACCCTTAAAATAACTACTCTGATATTTATCTGCAGGAACTATCAATGCACAGATTGTCACAGAAGAAATATAAGACAGAACAAACCCTCTGCGTTTTTGTAAAGGAAATATCATGAACTGTCATGCAATGAGAGTATTATAAGACTCCATTTTAATTCTTAATTTAATGTTTTTTTTTTCATATATTATTACCAAATCTTATTGTGTTGTTGAAGATGAAACGGCAGAACTTGTACTCTACCCCTAAAAAAGAAATTTGGTCTATGAAAATGATCAGTGGGAAATATTGATTTCCAATGCCCCCTAGTGTGGTAAGATGTCGATGTTTAATACAGCAAAGCTATTCACAAACTTTGAAATCCAAGTTTTCTTTTTTTAAAGGCAAAAACCAACAAAGCATATTCATCTGTTAATGGCTGATGTGATCATTTTGAACAACTCTGACTTTCTTGTATACTTAAGTATCAATGTATTATTGCTTAGAAAATGTGCCATTTGATTTGAACTCTTCACGGCAATGCAGTGATGAATATTTATACATAATGTGCAAATGCGAACTGTTTTCCTGTAATATAAATTGAGACACTAGTACAGAAAACAGTACTCATTTTTACACCAATGATGGAGCGAAACAGTAAACATCAAATACTCTGAGATGGCTTCAAGGGAGAATGAGCCGTCACGGTCAAGATAAGTGTGTCTGTTTAGGGGGGAGGAGCTGCAAAGAGCCCAGTGAAGGACAGATAAAACATCTGCTTTGCACAGAGAGAACATTTACTCTTAAATTACCTACCTACCTGACAAAGAAAATGTGATATCTTACTCTCCCTAACTCCCCAAAGCCTGAAATAAAAGCCTCTAACATGATGAGAACAGTTATGAATAGGACCATATGAGACTCTTATCAAGTGTCCGATTACCTTTGTGCTGAAAACACATCCATTTTCTGTCTCCTGGAACATTAATAACGCAACGGAACTCTGAATTTATACTCGTACAGTGTTGCACATCATTTGACATAAATATGATGTGTATGCTTTACATAGGTGCAAGGATATAGATGTATATGTATGAAACTGTGGTCAGTCTTCAGAATTATGGTAAATATACAAGTGAAGCCAGTCACTATCTAAGTGATATGAAGGTAACTGAAGCCACATCTGTAGAGACCATAGAGACAAAGGGTATTAAAAAGCTACTCTGGTTTCCTAAGAAGCTTATAAAGAAGTCATAAAATATTCAGCTGGTAAATTACTTGGAAGTTGTAAGACTTGGTAAACAAAGCGCTGCCTGCTTTAATTTAGCAGTTACGTAATTAAGAGATCTTCATAAAATAGTAACCAAACTCTATTGTTGCTGTAGTAAGAATAGAGGTTCAAAAGACTCTGGTGTGTCTCATTTTGCACAAAACGTGATTTATGGATTGCTTCAAGTTCAACTGTGTAGGCCTGTTTTTTATTCCCCAGGTGATACAAAAAAATTGGGGCAATTTACTATTGGTGATACTACAACAAAGTGCGCAACTAAATGATTTTTTAGCAGTAAGTCTGCAGAAAGACAAGCAATGTTTATATGAAAGTGTTCTGCAACTGTAAACTTGCTCTTCTTTCTTTTTTGCAGACAGCTTATTTTACTTTTTTAAATTGTTCAACTGGCATCAGCATCATTTACACTATATGAACAGCACTGGTTTAACATTTCTTGGTTTGCTTAATGGATCATACATAAACTCGCAATTTCTTTAAGTATATAGCATAACTTACCATTTCAGAGCCTATCTGCCATCAATATATTATATCATAGAAATTAAAATTAATGTACACAACAAACATCAACAGCAAGCAATACTCTTCAGGAGGAGGACAAACCCCCCAACTTAACTCATAAAGCTTTGGCAAATGATTTGAATGCACTGATCACTTAACAATTGCACCTAACATGCTTCCAGTGCAATCCATTGATTTCAGTGCAACTAAAACAATACAAATAACAGCCATTATAAATGAAAAGAAAAGTAGTGTACGTATTATTTGAACAGAGACTTACCTGCAAATGCCCCTGGTACATATTTAGTGGAGAATACAAATGTCCCAGACTATGGATCGCAGTTAGATGAAAGCAAGAAATATGATGACACTTCTAATGTTCATGCGTGCGAGAGTGTTCTGAAAGTACTGAAAGAACTGCTCTTGAATTTGAGTCCAGTTTAGGACACTGGAGCTGTCTCGTGAATTAAGTGCTGAATTTAAGCGCACGCGACAGCTTTCGTCACCGATGCACTTTATAAGGTGAGGAGGCTTCAGCGCAGCTGCTTCCAAGCTTCGTGCGCGCCGGAGAGTCTCTTCACCAAGTTGCTGAGGAGCGCGATAGATGCGTTGAACGCTCGAGGATGGCGCCTACGTCATAATCTCTGCCCCGGTGTGGCTCTGTGGGTTTTATCGTAGTTGGTCTGATTCTTCATCAATTCCTTCCTCCTTTATCAGACACACGCTCTCTCTCGTCTTGTCGACTGTTCGTCCCCTCCTCTCCCCAGCCCAGCGGATTTAGGCGGAGCCGGTTCCGTCATTCACAGGAGCGTCGCTGCACGCGCAGATGCTCAGGCTCCAGGTGTTCTCATCGTTTTAATGTTCAGCTAGCAACTAACTTACTAAATCAAGTGAATGCCTCGGTCCTCCTCTTCGTGTGTTGTTCTTCTTAGCTTAGGAGCAAGGAGGCGCCACTTGAATTTGTTTTGTTACATAATAGTCAGTTGCCAGAGGTGTGATAAGGTGACATAGCAGAAGACATGCTTATTCACTTTTTTTTCTCGAAAGGAAAAAAAAATTGTTTAATTCACTAAAGAAAGCATGTAAATCATATAAAATTGTTGATATCACAAAATAAATTGCACATAAATAATTGCACATAATAAAATGCATATAATATGAAAAAAAATTTAATAATCAAATGCCTTATTAATTGAATATTTAAACAAACAAAACGTGTATATACATACACCATTGTGTTGCTTAGTATTTTTCCAGCATTTATTTGAAATGGAATATTTTTTGTAAATGTAAAAGTCTTTACTGTCACTTTTGATCAATTAAATTCATTATATATCATTTTAATCTTTTATAATTATATAATATTAATCTTCCTATTAGTTGTATTTTCCCAAAGATTTTAATGAATTTGAATTAAACGTGGAAGATCTGACTTAAAGAGGCCATATTCAAGCATTTCATTCTTCACTAGTAATAAAATTCTAACTTTGGTACCACCCGACTTTAATAAAAAAATTATGTCTCTTAGTAATTTAAAATTTACACTAAAAATCCATGTTTTAAGCAAAGTAAAGATAAAGATTAAGTAAAGATATTAACACAAAGATTCATCCTGATTTCTTAAAAATACTGGCATTAAAGGAACTACATGGTTTGGAGGGTACTTATTCAATAAACAGAAGTCTATTCTGTTAAAATTCTTCTATGAGAATCTCTTTAAGAGAATGGAACAGTTTTTAAAATGTAGTATGAAAAATATGCCCTCTATTCAGTTCATAAAGAATGGTGATTAGATTAATGAAATATTTATAAGAGAAGGCAAGAATAGATCTTCATTTATTCAAATAATGTGTCTGCAGTAAAATTTTTACAATACTCTGAGTATGATGAATATGACCATTATTTTAGCTCTATTTTTGTCCATTCCATTCCATTTGATGTATGATATCACCTTTACATACACTGTCATATTATACTGTCGACAAGTAACTGAATCTGTTGGGAGGCTTCATGGGTTGGGTTAGTATTCTGCCCTTGAACACAGTCTGACAGCTGTCTAAAAGGTATTAACACAACAGCATCATCATTTATCCCATATGAGAGTCAGAGACTTGTGTTTGCTGTCTGTGTTTGTGTGGCCTGCTGCTTGTTCATGAGAACATGTGATGTCAGTGACAGATCTATGTTGCATGGCTGAGAGGGGTTTAGCTCCAAGTAAGGGTTCCCAGGCCTGGATGGGAACACTGATGTCACTCAATGACACTCAGGCTTGCAAACAGACCTGGACCAATGGAAAAAGTGATTGTATCCAGTGACATCACTAGGTTTGGGTGAGCTGTGGAAAACAAAAACAGAATACACGGATGTGACATCTTTTATGATCACTCTCAGGAAAAAATGTACAAAGCTTTGTACCCCTAGGGTACAAAAACTAGGGTACATCTTTGTACCGTATTTACCCCTAAATGGTACGTATTAGTACCTTAAAGGTACATATTAGTACCTAAATGTGCATATTATTACCATTTGAAAGGATACCGCCCCAGTGACAGTTGTGTACCTTCTTTTCTGAAAGAAAATGATTGGCAATCTGAGTTAATGTGATTTTTTTTTAAATCTGTTTTTTTAATTTATGCTTTGACAACTGTAATAATGCATGCATCTGTGTACAATATGATGCTTTCAGCTTTCTGCCATTTTGATGAAAGATGAAAATGACAAATGAAAAGTTATTTTTGCTCAAACTCAATGATCTAAGAAAAGCACTTATGCTAAATTGAACTGACACTTCTCACCCCACTGTTTTCTGACAAATATTTGAACTTTGTTTTGATTTTTTCTCACATTTTGTCCTCAATTTTTGCTAAAAGGATACAAAAGAGAATTTTTAAACAATTATTGCTGCAATCACCTCTGTAGGTACATTAACTGACTAGCATGACAAAGTATTCAAGGTAAAGCGGTGATTCTAATCTTTTTCAAAAAGTAGTTTGTTGGGTTTTTGTTATAAATATGAGGTAAAAGATCACTGTGATGAACAACTGCTCCCTTTACTTAAGTGATATAATGTAGATTGAAGTAATATAAAGCTATAAAACACACTATTCATAGATAATGTTTCCCAAAAATGCATTCTGATGCTTCAGGAACAAAATTTCCGTGGCATTCAGTTCTCTCGTAAATGCCACCAATATGTCACTGAAGATAATTTTAAAACAATATCTCTTTGTAAAAGGATAAACAGATTAGACTGCAGTAATTGTCAGTCGTGTTGTAACTCAGTATGCTGGAGGGATTTCTTAGACATCCTGTACTCATTAAAAAGGAGGGCATGATTTATTATTGTCTATAATTACAATACTGAATCATAAACGATTGTTCACTGCATTTGCATGTTATATTTGAGTGATCTCCTGTTTCCAATCATGTAGTACTGTCTATGTAACGTAAGTCTGATGATTCTGCTGGATTATTGATCATAAAAACAAAGAGAGAAAGCATCAACCCAATACAAATAGTCCCTGAGTCGAAATTTACGTAACTAAGCGAAAAGAGGAAGAGAGATGGTCAGACTATCTATCATTGTAATGAATACTGTCTGCCTACCAGACCAAAGTTTGAAAGCTAATTTGATTCACCATTGATGCTTTAAATGAATAGTTATGACAAGTGCAACAACAGGTCTTGCTTTTACAGCTTGTTATTGCTTTATGTATTGTGTGGAATCTCGTGAGACCCCTCTGCCGGCTTTCAACAGTATTTAAACATTAAGACACAGCAGCTGGAGCCATTAATATCACTTTATTACACAGTTTCTTTTTGAACTATAGCTACAAATGTTAAAGAGATAATTCACCCAAAAAAGGAAAATCTGTCAATATTTGCTCATGTCATTCTATACCAGTTGTGGTTGTCAGAACGTTACCTTAAAATATAGTAGCAACATTTTGGGTTTTATGGAATTAACCTAAATATACAGTTAAAAAACTGTATGATATTCTAAAGTACTATGTACTACTGTTTTGCACCCTTATAATATGCTAATACCACCATAAAGTCACAGGTGATAATAATAATCCAAGTTCATCATAAATAGCTTATCCACAAATGGAGGTAAATACTAATGGTGGGCAAAAACACACCTGATAAGAATTTTATGTAGAATAGGTACATCGTCATCTTGCTTCAAAGTGATTTGAAAGAAACAGGACATCATAATTATATTAATTCCCAATTCGTAAATATGAACTTCGCAGGAAGTTTTGAATGCACCATAATATACTGAAAGTGCAGTGCACTTATACTGTGCACCATACTATACTGAAAGTGCACACATATACAAAACATTATCATGACACAAAAATTATGCAATCAACATAATTTAACAACATAAGATGTAAAATAAAACCCTATTGTACATAACTAATAACAAAAAAAAAATCTGAAATGTCACACTGGGGATTCTGGGAAAGTCAATTTATGGTTTTCACTGTAAATTATAAGTTGAACTCCCAAAACTATAAATTTAACAGTATTTTACTGTAAAATTGCATGAAATGTCCAGTTGCAATAAACATTTTTTTACTGTATTTTTGCAGTCTTTTACCATTAAAATTAGGATAATTTTTACAGGTATGTACAAAAATTCTTGAAATATTCCACGAAATATACTTTTTGTTGTTTGCAGATGAAAGCAAGTTATACTGGTTTGAAACAACATCAGAGGTAATGCAGTTTTGGGTGAACTCTTTCCTTTAAATAGAGACCAGGAAACTCCATACAACAGGGACTTTAAGTATATATATCAGACACAATGTGCTTCTTCTACTGTCAATCAGAACTGGCCCTGTGACCTCCCCACCAGCACACTGACAGAGCCATAATTAGCTGTCTGCTGTCTATAACACCTCACACCTCAGCACATTCAGTAGCGTGTACACATAAAAAGAGTTAACATGTATCCCCGCCATCATTTGCTTGAAGGCGCCACATCTGACAAAGCAATGTTAACAATGTCACTGTTTTAAATTACATTTTTTTATCATCTTTCTGCTCCATTTAATGTGTTTGAAGTATTTTTGTAATTCTCTGGGGGTAAATGACAGCTTTACTTCATTTGAAAGCAATGATAGTAAGACAAAAATGAAAGTTGGACTGAGAGGGAACTGTGGATCTTGAGGGATTTAGAGCCCATGATCTCATTTCCTTGTGTATTTTTAAAGCCCAGATGATCCATCTTGGGTCTATAAATCTCTCTTGCATTGGAGAGAACCATGAAGCACCTTGCGAAAGCTTGACGTGAGGAGTGCAGTGCTGCTAATGAACTTTGAAATGGGAGTGAGCGGCAAGGGTTATCAATTATAATAACAGCCTCCCCTTCTTCCAGACAGAGCAGCATCCGTCCCCATTATGGTCCAACACCTCCGCCATGTTTAGCCTCATTAAGCAACTCTCCTCAATAAAAACGAGGGCCAAAGGCATCATCACACGGTTGCACTGTTTGAAGTCGATAGATTCACATTTTGGAAAAGTCACATATTTATATACTCTGGCATATTTTAATATCATTATGACAAATGTCCTCAAAACTCCTGTAATGTCAGTCAGAACACACACCAAACTAACTACAGATTTAACGTCAATACAACAAGGAAAATAAGTGAGTCATGTGGTGTGTGGCCAAGTATGGTGTCCCATACTCGGAATTTGTGCTCTGCATTTATCCCATCCAAGTGCACACACACAGCAGTGAGTAGTGAACAAACACACACACACACACCGTGAACACACACTCGGATCAGTGGGCACTTTAAAAAGTGTCATGTTGATTTTATAAAATTAAAGAGTAAAAGTGTTTTAAGAGAAGTTTAATTTAATAACTCTACATATGTCATGTTGTCACGAATCCGGTCCGTGGCCTTCCGGCCGATTGCCACTAGAGGTCATTCTACCATTACATTGACTCTCACACTACACAGACTGTTACATGTCACTCCGGACTACAGTTCCCATCATTCATTGCACTTACACAGCTGAATTCACTGATCACACAGCCATCACATTTCACACGCTCACCTGAGAGCCATTACACACACTATTTAACACTCTCTCAGTTCCTGTTCAGATCGCCGTGTATTGTTCTGCATTTTCCACTCACCTAGTGTTAGCTGCATTACCGAGCCTAGTGTCTTGTTTTCTTCGTCTTGCCTTGTCTGTTTCCCCGTGTTCTGATCACTGCCTGTTTAACTGGATTATCTCTTGAGTCTCGCCCTGTTGGATACTGTTTGCCCCTGCCTGGACCTTTGCCTTGTACCTTGATTATCCCTCTTGCCTTGCCATCTATATACCTGTTTGCCATTGTCTGACCTATGCCTGTTTTTGACCACGTCTCAATTAATAAAGCCTTGCAGATGGATCCGCACGCTTCCTGTGTTCCCTCCGTTACAGAAACTTGATATAAACTTGATTTAACGGCTGTATATCTATCTGTCCATTATGTCCAAATGAATGTCCGCTGATGAAATATTAACATACAGCATTTCAGCTGTGTGAAAATAAATTATATTATTCTGTATCTGAAACCTGCTGCCTTGCTGCTTGTTCAGACAATGATTTCACAGAAAGAGTTTCTTATGAAAGTACGTCCAATTGAACTGGTTTCAGACTGATTTCCAGAGCACCATAATGTCATGTCTAATAACCTAGAACAAATTCAAGTGAGCTTTAGAGATAAGCAAGTCAATATTTTATAACAGCAATCTTACTCTAGAAATGGAATCATAAGTGGGGGGAAAAAAAACAATTGACAAACATTTACAAATTAATTTACTTCTCTCAGATGCTCCATTAGACAGCATTCTTAATCTTTTCACCAGTAGAAAACAGCACAAAGAGGATATTATTTTATTATATGCAGCATAAGCGCTTAGATTTATACTGCCTTCAAAAACCAACTACTGTAGATGAACATATCCTGTATTACACACAGAGCTGGGAAGATTACTTACAAATTGTATTCATTTACTGATTACTGACATTGCAAATGCCTTTACTGTCACTTTTGATCAATTTAAAGTGTTCTTGCTGAATAAAAGTATTAAATAAAAAATAAAAAAAAGTAATGTTTTTTTTTTTTGGGTAGGGGGCTAAATGCTAAATTTAATTAATTAATTAATAAGCATATCATTTAAATTGATTAGAACAGTTCTACTTCATCTAACTTGCACCAATCATTGCACATGGAAATGAAGTGGAGAAAACTTCCAGCCTGACAAAAGACACAAAATGATGCACCGGGTTTATCAAAATATTTGAAATTCTTGATAAATGTGTGTCGCAAACAGAGACATATATGACCACAGGATGAATGATTAACATGCCTGTTTTTGACCACGTCTCAGTTAATAAAGCCTTGCAGATGGATCCGCACGCTTCCTGTGTTCCGTCCGTTACACATGTGGTGTAACAAACAAGTAGAAAGTATTAACATATTTTCCTAACACCTTGATTACACATCATTTAAAAAATAAATTAATTAATACATTAAGGTTTTTTTTTTTTGTTATATCATAAATAAATATAATTCATTCATAAATATTTTAAATATGTTTTTGAGGAGTTGCACCACATGATTTTTTTTTTTTTATATATATATATATATATATATATATATATTCTTTTATATTTCTCATGTTGGTTGGATCACATGACTTAAAAACTACACATTACTTTGATTTGGAAAACAAATGTTTTTCCATTATTAATAAGCAATGAAACATTTTTTTGTTTCCTAAAGGAAAAAATTACAAAAAGAATAAATGTATTTTTATACGCTTTTTTTTTTCATTACGATAAAAGGACCATTGTTTCACTTTTACTTTTAAATAATAATAATAAAAAAGCATTTTAATTGAGAAAATCTAAAGCACACTCATAATAGAAGTTGTATAGTGACGTTGTCCTATGTATGAATTGCATTTTTAGTGTATTTTTGAATAAATTAATAGATATGACAAGAAAAAGACCATCATGTCATCGACCACTCTGCTTCTACACATTTCAGCAATTGAAGCAAAGCAGAAACACGCAGGTGTCCCATCTTTGCTCCATTCTGATAACCGAAGGCTGCTTTGCTGGCCCTGAGGACTGAGACAAGCTTGTACATGTTGCTGTGATAGAAAGACAAAACTGGACAGGCAATTAGTCATGATTAGTCCTTAGCAACCAGCAATTAATTATCTGGTGACACATTCGTATGCCTGCTTCAAGAGGTAAGAAAACTTTTTTAAGACCAGAGCAAGCAAAATTAGACACTGCATTGAGAGCACAGATATCCACAAGAAACATAGACTTTAAACACGGCCAGAGGAGCACTCTTTATATGGAGTCTAATCTACATGATGAATTATCATGTCTAGACAGTGCTCTATATTACAGCCGCTGAGGAACAAAAGCCTACCGGTGAGGTGAAAGGGATCTAAAAGTAAGATATTACAGTAAACACATTACATAAAGTATATCACAAATAGCACTGAATAATGCAAGACAGTATAAGTGGCTAGTTTATAAAATTAGAAGTGAAGTGTGTTGCCAACTGTGGGATTAATTTCGGAGAGTTTGATGTAGACCGTTTCAGTGTTGTGACTACAAAGCAATGGCGAGGCCTCAAGGGACAAAGCTTTTCACTGAGCCGATGGTTCAGCAAATTTGTTACCGGTTTGTTTCAAAGTCCTGTCAAAAGTTACTTCCCGGAAATCATTTTGTGTGGTTTTTGCCTCTGATGAGGTGTTTGTTTCCGAAGTTAGAGGTTATGTCAACATAAGCAGAACTGTTTTTAGGAGAGGCAGACGAATGGGCCCATGGGAACCTTTCAGAACATGGTGACAAAAAATAGCCATTCTCTGGGGCCACACTTAGGCTACATCCACACGAAGCCAGAGCTTTCCCTATCCGATCTTTTTTCCCCCTCGTCTCAAGAAATATCTGCGTTCACACGAAACCACAAAACCGACACAAAACGATGTAGTATACATGCCAGACCAGTATGTGGCACTGTAATTCTGCAACAGAGATACACTAAAAACGGAGAAGAAGACTTGGACTATGTGCATAAACCTTGAAAGACAATCGTTCAGTGTTTGTTCATGTCATGCAACACGTGGGCTGATGACGTCATTGTTTCAGAAAATATGCGGATTCGCTGTCCACACAAAAACACAAGGGTGGCGTTTTCAGATTTATCCACTCTGGGACCCAGTTTAAAAAAATATCGGTTTCACTCTCCCAAAATGCCGGATCCGTCTGGACGAAACGC
>NW_015664668.1:53461-56348 GCF_001515625.1 Sinocyclocheilus rhinocerous
CTGGGACCCGGTTTAAAAAAATATCGGTTTCACTCTCCCAAAATGCCGGATCCGTCTGGACAAAATGCCTATAGGATACAAAATTTATGCGTATACAGCTAAACCGTGTCTCCGTGTGTACGGGGTCTTAAACTGAAGTGACAGGACATGATCTCCTGATTTTCAAAACATGAGATCAGCTGCTTTCTTGAGCCAAACCTTTATCTCTGCCAGTGAGATTCAGCTAATCCAAAATAAACGAGTGATTTAAAGAGGTCATATGATGCGATTTCAATTTTTCCTTTCTCTTTGAAGTGTTACAAGCTCTTGGTGCATAAAGAAGATCTGTAAAGTTGCAAAGACTAAAGTCGCAAATCCAAAGAGATATTCTTTATAAAAGTTAAGAGTCAACCACGCCTATGTGGAAAATAATGTGTTTTTTTAACCTTAAACCGCATAAACACATTTCATTACACCAAATACACCAAATAATGTTCTTTTTAGCAACATCATATGACCCCTTTAAAAGATTCAGTTCTCAAAAAGAGACATCTTTTGTTTTTTGGACTTGGGATATTATTTTTCCTGAGCTTATATAAATGTAGTTTGAGTGATGAATGAAGCTCAAGCTTTGCTCAGGCAGACCACGGCGTGACAGCCAGCATCAGCTGATGCTCAACTGATTGTAACTCCTCCCACTACAATTAAATAAGGTATATAAGTTCATCCGTTCTCACACTTGCCTTATTCTGATTGTCACACAGCCATGCGCTTACCCTCCTCCATCCCCAACTCCTCCTTATACAGGCATGATCACTTAGCATCTTGTCCACGGAAATCATCTATCAGCTAATCGTTGCTTTATCTTGTCCAGTCTCTTTTACAGACCTGTATCACTTCTGCATGGAATTTTATATCTGTTGCATATTAAAAATTCTGGTAATTGCATTAGGCTTTGGGGGTTTCAAACCTCAGTGAGGTTTGCTTGTGGACAGCTCCGAATCAGAACCCTTCAGAGCAAAATAATGCCGCCAAAATAATGTTCATGACCTCTACAATAATCTTAATCAAACAGAGTGCATGGTCCCGACTGAAATAAGGATCAAGCTGTACAACAGCAATAGAATGTATTTCTCTACTAACAATGGCTTCATGACAAATATACAGTAAAGAACTGAAAATGTGTGATGCTTTCCTTTTTTTCTGGCACAATTTATAATCATATGTTCATTCTTGCTTAAAAAGAATAGTATCTTTCTTCCCTAGAATTCAACATGAGAATTTTTGAAGAAAAAAAACCCTAGTTGCTCTTTTCCATATAATGAATATGATTGAAAACTGGTAATCGAGCTCTAGAATGACAAAACTGCACCATAAAACTATAATAAAATTAGCCCTTGTGTGTTGTATCCAAAGTCTTCTGAAACCATAAAAAAGAAACAAGCTAAGATGTTATAATTCACAGAAAATCTTCTTGATATCTGCCTTAGCTCTCTTAGAGCAGCAGAAATGTTTGATTATTAAATAGTTTCTTTTTGACAAATAATCTCATTTACAAAGCTGGTTTGAATGATTCATTCACAGATTTGACTGATCCAGTTCTGAAGTTCAATTGACTCACCGAATCAATGATCAGGTCATAGAGTTAAAGGGATAGTTCACCCATCATTTACTCATCCTCAAGTTGTAAGAGTTTCTTTCTTCTATTGTGCACAAAAGAAGATTGTTTTTTTTTTGAAGAATGTTGGTAACAGTTGACTATAGCCATTGACTTGCATACTGTAGCATGGAAAAAAAAAATACTATGGAAGTCAATGGCTACCGTCAGCTGTTTGGTTTGAACTATCCCTTTATGAATCCATTTGAATCCATTAGAATTTGTATTGTATTCTGGTTTGTTTTTCACACAAAAAATAAATAAGAATTATATATATATATATATATATATATATATATATCAGATTTGACTGATCCAGTTCTGAAGTTCAATTGACTCACCGAATCAATGATCAGGTCATAGAGTTAAAGGGATAGTTCACCCATCATTTACTCATCCTCAAGTTGTAAGAGTTTCTTTCTTCTATTGTGCACAAAAGAAGATTTTTTTTTTTTTGAAGAATGTTGGTAACAGTTGACTATAGCCATTGACTTGCATACTGTAGCATGGAAAAAAAAAATACTATGGAAGTCAATGGCTACCCTCAGCTGTTTGGTTTGAACTATCCCTTTATGAATCCATTTGAATCCATTAGAATTTGTATTGTATTCTGGTTTGTTTTTCACACAAAAAATAAATAAGAATTATATATATATATATATATCAATATACCTGAAATATAGTGCACATGTCATATGAACCACTTTTATGATTCTTGTATGGTGTTTTTGAAGCTTGAAATCTTCTGTCCTCATTCGTGGTAACTGCATGTTAAAAGAGCAACCAGTACATTATTCAACATTTTCACATTCCAGTTTGGGATAACATAAGTGCAAGTACACTAAATTATAACAAAAGTATTTTTGAGTGAACTACTCCTTTAAGGCTGCAGAACCTCCAGAGGTGTCAGTGGTATCCACTTATAAACTCTCGTCCTGTTCTGTTCCGGCCAGGGAGGCCGTCTGGGATCCCTCTGCCAGTCCTGTAACGGCTATGGAGGCCGTCTGTGAATTCTCTGCCTGTCCTGTTCCGGCCAAGGAGGCCGCCTATGAACTCTCTTCCTGTCCTGTCGCGGCTATGGAGGCCACTTTTAAACTTTTTTTCCTGCCTTGAACCAGTCGAGGAGGCTATCTCGGAACTCTCGACTTGTTCTAAACCCGTCATGAAGGCCAATTATAGACTTTTGTCCTGTTCCGATCCAGCCGAGGAGGCTGCCTATGAACTCTCAGCCCTGTCTGTCACAGCCAAGGA